>NW_027643739.1:0-130000 GCF_032717465.1 Coenobita brevimanus | reverse complement strand
AAGGGAGAGAGAGAGAGAGAGAGAGAGAGAGAGAGAGAGAGAGGCCAAAAGACCTGTGTGTATCAGAGTTCATAATCAAAATATCATCCACGTCTATCTATCTATTTATCTAACTGTAAGCTTACCTAAATCTACCAGACCAAAACTAATCTACCTTTACTGACTACCCTTCCCTACACTACCGTACACTACCCTACCCTACCGTACCGTACCCTACCCTACAGTACTCCACCCTGCCCAACCCTACACTACCCTACCGTACTCCTCCCTGCCCTACCCCAAGGTCTAGTGACGTCACGCGGCACCTGAGCCCACCACTCCAGCAGGGTTAAGATTTATGCCCCAGGGTGAAACGTCCAATAGGTCCGGGTGTCATTTACTACGTGCAACCTGGGGGTGGGATAGGTAGAATAGGACTGACAAACAACAGCTTGCAAACTACATCCGTTTTTCGTTACTACACACACACACACACACACACACACACACACACACACACACACACACACACACACACACACACACACACACACACACATAGCTGCACTTCCACACAGCCATACGTCCGCAAAGTCTCCAAAGTCACATGCAGTAGAATATGACACAGAAGACTGGTTGATTTGATTATTAACCCAACGAATCATTGGTCACATTTTCATTTCATTCTTACTATCTCAAGACGATTTTATTTAACATAACAAAGATCAGTGGCAGTGAAGGTTAACTAAGATATTATTCCTTTCGCAGGGGTGACGAGCTGCCAGTAACAGGAGCAGCCAACAGAGAGCTATGTGTGGCATTTCTTTACTGCAGTGTGTCACCATATCCCGCCCCACACCACCACACATCCCCGCCAGTCCCTCTCTACTCACCAGTCTTCAAAACGACCTAACATTGTCTTTCCAAAGCCACGAAGTGTAGATGTTGATACAAATAAACGTGAAATACAATCATGCCTGAGTTTCTCTCCTCGTCTGAGCATGACATCAAATAAATAACTGGTATTTTGTGTAATTACCCTTTTTAATATTAACTAACAGTAAACTCCCAGCCCAAAAGCAGTCAAGATAGAGAGTTCCCAGCCCCTACATCACTTCAAAATCTCTCTACTTAACATCTCGTGGCCAGTGACATGCAAGATTTTCGTATAATAATCTGTAAGTAGAACGAATAACATGCAAGTTTATGAAATACAGGAGTCTGCCACAACTCTCCATTTGAGGAAAAGAATGGTTAAAGGAAAAAACGTAGACAGAGGCGAGTGGGAGAAGGCTGTGGTATTAGACTGTTCGGGGGTACTATCGATGTTTTCACTGCCTTTTTTTCTCATATACAGAGTGAAACTAAAGCTTTATTAATCCTCAGATACGCACATCATTGTTAACTGACGTGATCTGGTACGAGTATGGCTGAAAACAAAATATGTAATCAGACAAGCGACCAGAAAAAAAAAATCGTTGCTTCTGCTACTAGTGGATGTTATTACAGTCAACCGAGAAAGCCCGATGAAGCTGTGTGTTTGGCCAGGTTTATATATCTGTCTATCAGTCTGGCTGCCTGCCTGACCGCCTGCCTGTCTGCCTTTTCTGCCTCCCTGCCTGCCAGCCTGTCTGTTAGCAAGATTATAAGGAAAAGACAGCAGATTATCTTATTTCTTTATTTAGATTTTGAATTTACCGTTCTATACAAACTCATACGAACTTGGGAACTTTGTCGCTGGAATCCAAGCAGGAAGAGTCAGCGGACAGTGACTAATTTTTCGCAGTTACCCATTCATTTTACTGCTTTCTCTGAATAGGGCCACCCCGACTTAATCTGTTGCGTCACAAAAGGTGCGCGAGGAAGTCAAGCGAGCAGATCATCTCTGTCATTAGACTTTGAGTTAGGTTAGGATGAAGTAATTTTTTTTTTTTATAGCATTCAGTAAAAGGTCAGGGGTACAAGACAAGGATAAAGGTTCAGTCGGTCGTCATGTCCGAGTGAGAGGCTCATCAATTTCGAAGCATTGTGATGAACAAGCAATAAACAGAACGTCAGAAGCAGACTCCGTGGAGAGAGTGCATCAGTAGCCTACATAACGTCTACGCGATTATTTTATTTTCTGTTATCATACTTCAGAACCACAGGTGTTTAGTGATAAAGTGGACGGGTGTTTCAACCGATTGTGTGACGCGAGTGTTGTTGGCGTCACTTCATAAGCTGGTGGTTAGATTTTGCTGGATTATCCCGCCATTGTCCTCCTGTCTGTGATCTGTCGCCTTGTTCCCACGTCACCCACCAAAGGTATGCTGTTTGACTTTATTAATTCTGTACCCATTTTACGCAAACTTGGCCTAAAATTATCATCTCTCCAACTTGAATACTGAGTTGTAGCAATAGATTAATACTAGAATATGTAAGTCACAAAAAAGTGCCATTGAAGAGGAGCCGTAGCGCTGCCCTTTTCTGTCAATGGCCCATGTGAAGTAAGCGGCAAAAGGACGAAAATCTGAGTCAAGTTATCCTGAAAAAAAGTAGTATAATGCAGGATACTATGATATTCTAGGAAGTTGTGGACAGTTGAGAGTTGTTTGTGGTTTGCAATAGCGAGACAGGCAGAAAGACACACAGACAGAAGACAGACAGAAGCATGGCAAGGAGACAGGAAAGGGGAGAAGAAGCGTGGCGTTGTTTTGAGTGAAGTTGACATCATAGCACATTAAAATATATTTGTGCCGCAACTTTAATAGCATGTCTTCTTATGTATTACCAAGGTCCTTTGATGAGTAGTGAGCTTACACACACACACACACACACACACACACACACACACACACAGCAAAAACATCAAACTATACAACCCCCACCCCCCCTCCACTCACAACACATTCGCCTACACACACACACACACACACACACACACACACACACACACACACACACACACACACACACACACACACACATACACCAGACACACACACACATACACACACACAATGCTCTCTAGTGGAACTTGCTAATGGGGTAATGTGTGTATGTAACTTTGGTGGTGTGAGAGGTTGCCATGGTAACACTCAGGCACCTCCCACTAGTGAAAGATTTTCTTAACGGTATATTTTTGCATAAGGCTGGTTAATATCGTTTTGTACACACACACACACACACACACACACACACACACACAGTAAGTAAGTAAGTATTTATTGACCACAATATCCAGTTACACATACAGGATTTCAAGCAACAATAAACCTTAACATGATAAGCAGTACATCAGATATTAGCAAACAATTATGGTCCACAAAACAAGCGAAGTATTAAAGGGTTGATCAGTGCATCTATATAGCCTTAATGAAAGATGGAAATCATTACACTTCTGATTAGAAATGTAACTACAATTTCACCAATCACGTTTTTTGCGAAAAAAATTTCCCAATGATATATCATGGTTAGAATAAGAGCATACAAAATGAATTAAATACACTTTAAATAACATAGGTTATGGTAAACATTATAGTACACACTAGCCAAAACAGGAAAGGACCTTATACACTATCTCCTCAATAGGAAACTGAGCATCGTCACCAATGATTTGACTCCAGGAAGTAAAGTTATATCTTGTACAGACGTCGGAATAAGTTCGTTTCCTTTTCCGTGGACTAAGGTGTTTGTAACACTGCTCGATGGAGAACTATCCCCTCCCCCTCCCTTCCTCATAGTCCCACACTCCCACCAAACCCCCCCACTTTTCTCTCCGACCCCGTACTCTCGCTAGCAGCCAGCTTGGGGTTTCTGTACTTCATGCACCTCTCTAATTACGTGTAGTCCGAACAACAAATAAAAGGATAGTACAGTACATATAAACCAAGTTAGAAGATTTACTACACACACACACACACACACACACACACACACACACACACACACACACACACATACAGAGAGAGAGAGAGAGAGAGAGAGAGAGAGAGAGAGAGAGAGTTAAAAGACAGGGAGCGACAGGCGCAGAGGGGGAGCGAATGGAAAAATTTGGAATGTGAAAGGGCAGTTACGAAGAAAATAAAAAGGGGAGAGGCAAGGAAAGAACAACGAGAGTTAAGAAAAGAGACAGAGAGTGAGAAGTGACAGTGAGAGGTGAAATGAGATACAGGCAGTGTGAAAGGGAAAGAGAAAAGGGAGATGTGAATCGAAAGGCCGGGAGACAGGGAAGTAGAGACAAAAGGGGAGACAGCTGAGAGGAAATGGGCATGGAGCAACCACAGAAACAGGGATAATAAAAAAGAAAGTGGGAAAGAAAGCTACGGAACGGAATACTGAGAACGATAATGAGGAAAATTAGAAAAGAAGGCAGTGTAACAGAGAGTAGGAAAAAAGTGTTATTCTGGCAAGGACGCAGGGAAAGAACTAAGCAGGATAAGACGAAAGCATTGAGGCTGAGTAAAACGAATGACATTCATGTAAAAAGGGAGGGAGAGAAACAGAGAAATTAGAAAAATTTTGCGGAAAGTAGAGATTAAGGGTGGGAAGAAAATAGGTTAATTTTTACGGCAAGAAAAAGGGAGGGGATGTTAAGAAGGGAAGACAAGGGAAGGGCCAGGGAGGAAGGAAGGGAGGGAAAGACAGTGGCAAGAGCGGAGTGGAAGAAGAGATTTCGGGTGACAGGGAGAGACGGAGAAAGAAAAGAGAAAAATGAGCACGCAGTTATTACTGGGGAAAGAAAGCAGTGAAGGAAATGGATTTAGTACAAGTAAAGAAATAAGGAGAGAGTAATGAAGAAAAAAAGATAACACATGTAACGGATGTAAAAAGTAAGACAAAGTTATGACACAGGGAGGAAGAAAGAAGAGTGAGGTAAGGAGGGAGTGACAGAGGGGAAGAGAGACGAAGGAAAGGAAAGAGAGGGAGGAAGGTAGGGACTGAGCAGATTGCTATAAAGAGGGGAAGGAGGGAAAAGGAAACTGGGGATGAGACAAAGGATCCAGAGAGAGAGAGAGAGAGAGAGAGAGGGAGGGGGAGGGGCAGTACACAGACAGGTCGACAAATGTTCAGAAAGTGTGTGTGTGTGTGTGTGTGTGTGTGTGTGTGTGTGTGTGTGTATGTGTGTGTGCTTCCGTCCCTGCGTCACTTCTATAACATTGTTCCATTTTTTCACCTTCGTGTTTTCCTCTTCTCAGCTTGTTTCTCCTCTCACCCACTTTTTTTTATCATTATTTCTCCTGATTGTTCTTGTCATTCCAACTCTCTCTCTCTCTCTCTCTCTCTCTAGGAATAAAGAGATTGTCCTCACAGTCTATATCTCCTTAATACGGCCACTTCCTCAGTTACTGTGGAATTTTGGTCGACATACATGAACTTAAAAAGAGTTCAGGAGACTAAGGTATCAGTTTCGCCTGAGGGCTGTGGGACTTTTTTAGTAGAAACTCGTAGACAACGGGGTCAGCTCATTACAGTGTTTAAAATCTGAATGGGTTTCACCAGTGGCGTACCTGAGGGGGGGGGGGGGCGAGGGGGGCTGTTTGAAACTGCCCCCCGGGCCCCCAATTGAGGGGGGCCCCAAAAAACTTAAAATTTATAAGTTTTTTTTTATTAATATTTAAAAATATATATGTTTATCATCCCGACAATCCCGGCTGAGATATTAGATAAGTTTTGAGAATAAGGGGGGCTAGGTTCTTTGCCGGGGCCCCCCTCCTGGAGGGGGGCCCTACAATGAACCTAACCCCCCGGGCCCCTAAATCTCTAGGTACGCCCCTGGGTTTCACAATCATTACATAGAAAGTTGCTTACTCTTAACACGGACTCGGCACACAACCATGGTTGGCAGCTGTAAATGAAAAAAATTACCGGCAGAATTACGTGAAAACTTTTTCACGTGCAAGATCAGCTCCACATGTGGAACTGACTCAACATGGACGTTGTTAACATTACAGTAGAGAAGTTTAAGGGATTCATCGGCAGGATCTTACACTAGAATAAATGTGAATTGGATATGCATTCCCAGGCAAACAAGAAGTATCTCCACGGTATGGGCTGCATAGTTATTTAGATCCTAACTTTTCCTTGTAACTCCTCCCTCCCTCTCTCTCTCTCTCTCTCTCTCTCTCTCTCTATCTATCTATCTATCTATCTATCTATCTGTGTGTGTGTGTGTGTGTGTGTGTGTGTGTGTAAAAGAGGTTTCTACTATCGCAACATTTAATCACAGCAGATTTATTCTGTGTGTGTGTGTGTGTGTGTGTGTGTGTGTGTATGTATGTCAAAGAGGTGTCTACTACCGTAACATTAATCACAAGACTAATTCTCTCTCTCTCTCTCTCTCTCTCTCTCTCTCTCTCTCTCTCTCTCTCTCTCTCTGTGTGTGTGTGTGTGTGTGTGTGTGTGTGTGTGTGTGTGTGTGTGTGTGTGTAAAAGAGGTGTCTACTACCGCAATATTTAATCACAGCAGATTTATTTCTGTGTGTGTGTGTGTGTGTGTGTGTGTGTGTGTGTGTGTGTGTGTGTGTGTGTGTAGTAAATCTTCTAACTTGCTTTATGATATATACTGTACTATTCCTTTATTAGTTGTTCGGACTACACGTAATTAGAGAGGTGCTTGAAGTACACAAACCCCTAGCTGGCTGTGAGCAAGAGTATGGAGGGTACCGGGTGGAGTCATGGGGCGGAGAGAAAAGTGGGGGGGTTGGGTGGGAGTGTGGGACCATGAGGAAGGGAGGGGGAGGGGATACCTCTCAATCGAGCAGTGTTACAAACACGGAAAAGGAAACCAACTTATTCCGACGTCTGTACGTATGTGCTGAGTCAGTGGACACACCTCCAGTACATGCAACTCTGTTTGCACAGCACCACATGGACAGAACCGCTCTGCTACCGGGAGACGTCCCCGTCCACGCCGATTCCAACGGCCCGTCTCAATAGCCAGATTATGACTGATTACCCGCAGCCGACTAAATGCCATTCTGTGTACCTCACTAGTTTTACCACGACATTTATAGATCTCGTGAACTGTTAAGGTAGGGTTCAAGACATTATAAATTAGGCTTCTAGAAGATGTAGAGTTAGAAATTGATTGCTTTAAAGATTCAATGCCGACTTTAACATCATCAACAGAATTATTAATTAAACTCTTAATGTGTTTACTTGTTGGTGTGTTAGCCGCCATGGTCAGCCTGACACACACACACACACACACACACACACACACACACACACACACACACACACACACACACACACACACACACACACACACACACACACATACACACATGAACACGTTCGAAAACACAGACATAAAGACAAAGACAACGTAACATAGAACCACACCAGCATCCTACCACACCTCCAGACACACAGCCATAGCTCTGCATAGCCTCGCCTCCAAGGACACACGCCATCCCTCCACACAAACACCCACTCCTCTACATATGTAACCTCAACACGCAGCTGTACCTCCACCTACGTAACCCCAACCTCACATTAACAAGAGTTGTTCCACCTCAACACACGTAGCCCCACATTCAATCATTCATACACGATAACATCTTCACAAACGTCGATTCATCAACACATACATATCCATAACCCGACACACAAAGTTCTATTTCTATATACATAGCCATATCTTTAAATACATCTAGTTATCCCTGAAAGCATACACACACACACACACACACACAAAGTTATACGTGTCCACAGAACAGGCGAAACTTGGAATGTGACATCCGTAGCCTTACTTTCAGGCAGCAAAATTTCTTAACGAATATATAGCCGATCGAAAGTTAGGTTAGGTCACTTTGGGCAGGGTTTGGTCTGATTAGGTAATTTTTGGTTGGGTTGGCTTCAGTTCGACTAGATATAGACGGATTAGGTTAGATTGCTTTAGAATACGTCGGTTTTGATAGGTTATGGGTTGGGTTTCATTTGGTTGGGTTAGGCTGGGTTATTTTCGATTGGATTAGGTCATTTTAGGCTTGACTGGGTTGGGCTAGGTCGGGTATGGTATGGTTAAGTGAGACTGGGTAGGATTAGGTAGGGTTAGATGCGGTTAGGTTGCGTCAGAATTGGTTAGGTTAGGTATGGGAAGGTTATGTGAGATTGTGAGGTTAAATACAATTAGACTGGGTTAGGTAAGGTTAAGTTAGATTAGGTTGTGTTGATTTGGGTTGGATTAGGTCATTCGAGGGTAGGCAGGGTTCATTTCGAGCAAATATGGATAGGTTAGTTGAGACTGGGCTCGGTCTTTTGTTGGTCGGTCCTTCCAATGTGTGTGTGTGTGTGTGTGTGTGTGTGTGTGTGTGTGTGTGTGTGTGTGTGTGCTCGCTTCGTGTTTCGTCTATTTTATATATTTTGTGTGTGCCTTGTGTAACTAAAACTTTGTTTTTACGTTTGGGTTCTCATGTGACTGAGGGTGGACTGCTTAAGAATAGCGTCCTTTATAGTTACGATTGCCTCTTCCTCAGTATAGCATATGTTTTTAGTTTATTTAGCTTTCTCTGGACGATTGTATAAGAGCTTCGTGGAAAATACTAGAACTAGAAAGATGGCAGTAGATACAGCCTTGTGTACCAGATATCCTGCCCAAGTTTCATTAGCAGATATCTTGCCCAAGTTGAATAAAGTCGTCTGAAGTAAGAATAAGGTTGAAGAGACGTTGCTGTACTGAAAGTCGTTGGATATGGCTTGTTTTATGTCTGTTCGTATGTGGCTGCGAGATAACAGACTCAGGTTCAGTCTTTTATGGCAAGCGTTAATAGATATCTCAGTGCTTTGCTTAATATGAAGGTTAATATTTCACCGGAATGTTTCTAAAGCTTTCCGCCTCCTCTCAAGTAACGATATTTACTGTCAATTACACTCCTCCAATTGGTAACATCACTGATATATGTTTACAGCTCCCCACCTCTCAGGCATGGATGTTTTCTCGTGTCTGTTACATCGGTATCTATTACAGTCGTCCTATTGGGAATCTGTCAATGGTATGTTTTTAAAGCCTCCTGCCTCCCTCTCGTGCAAGGGTGTTTATTATCAATTACACTCCTGCTATTGGTAATTGGTCAATAGCACGTTTGTAGCTTCCGACCTCCCTCGTGCAAGGCTTTGTTCTGCTGATTACATACACCATATTGGGAGTTGTACAAGTCCTGTCTGATTATACAATGACAACTCTCTCAAATCATTCATGGTCTTCTCACAGCCTTCATCAGGCTCTGAACCACGTAGTCTCGTCTGCTTATACTGTAGCACTCCTCATAGTCCTCATCAGCCTCCGAACTTCCTATCTAAGTCTATATTATTGTTATCCTGTGTTCTTTTTTTCGTTCTTCGTTTTTTTTTCACTTTTTCTGGCCCCATTCTGCCTTTATGCGCTTTGTTTCAGTCTCTGCTCTCTTTATCTCATTCTCTGTTCTTTTTGCTTTTACTCTCTGCTCTTTTTCTCTTATCCCCCCTCTTTATCTCTCGTTGTCCTGCCACGGTCAGCCAGTTACAATATTTCATGGTTCATTATGCAGATACGAGGCTGTAAGTAACGAGCAGGCAAGCGACCAGGCAAGATGATATATTGTAGCCGTGGCGAATCAGGCAGACATACATGATCAGAGAATTACATATTCCATGATTAATCATGCGGGGAACACTGCTAAAACAGCCTTTCTGGACCTCATCAATCACTCGTGGCATTTAGGCATTATTCCATCTCAATGGAAGGAGGCTATAATCCATCCCATCCCCAAGCCTCTCGATCCCACCACCTACAGACCCATCTCTCTTCTTAGTTGTCTCTCCAAAACCACCGAAAGAATGGTTAAAAGCCGCCTTGACTGGGTCACCCCATCACCACATAGCCACATCTTCGCCTTCACAAAAGGCAAGGGCACAGCTGAATGCCTTAGCTCATTTTTATCAGAGCTCAGGGGAGGTAAAGGCCTAGCCATTTTCATAGACCTGGAAAAAGCTTTTGAGCTGGCATGTCCCGAGGCCATCCTTGCCACCCTTGCAAGCAAGGATGTTAAGGGTCACCTTCTGCGCTGGCTTGAAAGCTTTTTCTCAGGTCGCAAAGCCAAAGTCAGGTTCCAAGGCCATCTTTCAGAAGCATATAATCACACAAATGGCACTCCACAAGGAAGCATCATAAGCCCCACCCTTTTTAATACATTAATTGAATGCCTCCTTCATCTCGACCTGGGCCAAGGAGCCCGCCTTTTGTGTTATGCTGATGATATAACTCTAGTAATATATGGGGGGCGCTACTCACAGAAAGCGCAAAAAGCACTCGACATCCTGCATAAAAAATGTAGAGAATTAGGCCTGAAAATAAATCCGCTCAAAACTAAGGCCCTCCCCGTCAAAATTCCAACCCCACCAAGACAGCTGTTCCTCAGTAACTCTCTTATAGAGTACGTCAACACCCACCGGTACCTAGGGGTATACATGGACAGAAACCTCACCTTTGACACAGAAATAAAATACCTCCGAGATATCACCAAATTACGCCTCAACGCCCTTAGATCTTTAGCTGGCAAAGGTGAAGGAGCTTCATTTAAAGTCTTACGTCTCTTCTATATTCAGGCAATAAGATCTATTATTGATTACGCAGCGCCTGCCTTACCCACCATCAGCCCAAAATTAGCCGACAAACTGGAGGTTATACAGAATGAGGCACTAAGAATTATGACGGGATCACCAATGTGGACACGGCTTTGCAACCTCAGAATGGAGTGCAACATCGAATCTATTAACATCAGAATCAAAGCAAGAGTCGCTAGCTTGGCAGCCAAGCTTACACGTAAAAACTCCCCCCTCCCCCTTACAACACGATTAACGGCGGCTGCTAACCTACACCCCGACATCCTAAACAACACCTGGAGTCACTGCGCCGCAAAAGCCATTCACTCCTTTAATCTAAATCCCATCATAAATCTCCCCCCAGATGAACCAAGTGTAGCGTATCATCCCCGCCCTCCTTGGGATCCCCCCCTATTCAATCTTATCATTACAAGCTCTCCCCCTAAAGCCCTCACTCCCGTACAACAATTACGCCAAGAGAGCTTAATGCAAATTGCCTCCCTCACCTCCCCCAACTCATCAACCTACTATACAGACGGCTCTGTGAATAACAATAAAGCAGGTGCGGCAGTCGTATGCCGAGAACACTCATTTGGCCTGCGTGTATCAGATGGAGCCTCTACACTCCAGACTGAAATAATTGCAATTCTTACCGCCATGGACGATGCCCTAGACATCAACCCAACATCCCATACAATCATCCATACAGACTCCGCCAGCGCAATACAAACGCTAAGAAAACAGGAGCCGTCTGATAACACTCATTTAATTACTGACATAATTGCCACCGCGCAAGAAATACGAGATGCTGGCGGAACTATAACAATTAATTGGATACCCAGCCATGTAGGTATCAAAGGGAATGAATTGGCAGACCAACTAGCCAAAGAAGCCACGGAATATTCACACGTTCAGGTTGACATAACACCGAGCCTCACTCAGATCAAAAGAACAATTAAAATGCAGGCAGCAACAATCAACCGCTCAGAACACGAGCATCAAGTCCAGGCGGGCTCCCCTTCTGCAATATGGTATGCTGCCGCTACAAAATATGAGCCAATAAATACTATTAACAAATTCAAAAGCAGAACACTTAAAAATATACGATGCCTCCGCTTGGGATATAAGTGTAAAGCCCATATACTCACAAATGAGGCACAACCCAGCACGTGTGAAAACTGCAACACTGATACCCCATTCCCGTTTCTCCACTATATTCTCAGCTGCCGAAACACCAATAAATTTAACAGACCTGTCAATCTCCCCAACCCAGATACACCCCGCATAAATACGGCAGCCAGCCCCGAGGATTCACTTAAACAAGCAGCTGCTGCAGTGATTGCTAATACACCCATAACAACCCTAGCAAACATCACTGCACACTTCCCCCCACCCTTTTAAAATCACTCAGTCAGGCAGCTACAACTGTCTCAGTCACCATGCCCCCTTCCATACGGTTCAGGTACCGTTAATCCCCGCTAATCCCCGCGCCTAACGGTCACCTGGTCACCTGTTCCATTATACCCTCCCACTCTAAAATCACTCGTGTGTTTGTGCCTGCATGCGCGGATGTTTTTATACATCAACGTGTGCAGGCATATGATGCACCTGTGAGCTATAAAAAAAAAAAAAAAAAAAAAAAAAGACCATACAGAACCGCCACGGTGGTTTCTTCCCCCTCAAATACAGCCAACACAACCAACTAAGAAATTCAGTCAAAAATCCACCGACTGGGCTAATGTAAGGCCCGGCCCTCCCTATAGGGGAGGAAATCGTCAACGAACGAACGAACATGATCAGACTTACATATGCACTTGTAAAATGAACTGGAGTAAAGAAGGAGAGAGAGAGAAAAAAAAATCATTACAAAACACATCTCACACACCCCTAAACACACACACACACACACACACACACACACACACAAGAAAGCATTTGACACAGTACCAAACCAAAGACTTTTATGGAAAGTGTACCATCAAGGAGGAATTCAAGGCAAACTGTTTTGTTGGATGAAAGATTTTCTCATAAAAAGAGAAATGAGAACAGTACTAAGGGGAAACTACTCATCATGGAAAGAAGTGACTAGTGGAGTACCACACAGGGCTCAGTGCTGGCACCAATCATGTTTTTAGTGTATATAAATGATATAAACAGTAACACTGGAAATGAAAGCTATCTGAATATGTTTGCAGATGATGGAAAAATACAAAGGAGAATTACTAACACAGACTCTTGTAAAGAGCTACAAGAAGAATTAAATAAACTTCATGAATGGAGTAGTACATGGCAAATGGAATTCAATGTGGACAAGTGTCATGTAATCAAGTTTGGTAAAAGTGGAAAAAGACCTGACTGGGATTATACGTTAGGAAATAAAACCCTACATACATCAGAAAGAGAGAAGGACCTAGGTGTGATTATCAATAACAGACTATCTCCGGCTGACCACATCAGTGAGAAGGTACGGAACATGTATACACTGCTTGCAAATATGAGAATAGCATTCACATACATTAATGAAGACATGCTAAGAAGGATAATAACATCATTCATGAGACCAACCCTGGCGTATGCATCAGTAGTCTGGAGTCCTCATCTCAAAAAAACACATAGACAAGATTGAAAAAGTTCAAAGGGCCGCTACAAGATGGATACCAAGCTTAAGGGATCTAAGCTACGAAGAAAGACTAAATAAACTGAATCTACCAACACTACAGGAGAGAAGGAAAAGAGGTGACATGATAATGCTATATAAATGCATATCAGAGAAGGAGAAAATAGACATAAATGACTACTTAACATATGGAGAAGCATCAGCAAGAGGACACTGCAAAAAACTGCATAAGGAGAGGTGATAAAGACGTAAGGAAATTCAGTTTCCCAAACAGAGCAATTGATCAATGGAATGCACTACCGAATGAAATAGTGTGTGCCAAAACAATTCACAGATTTAAGGATATGTACGATTAATATGGTTTAAGACACGGGACAGTACGAGCTTGACTCATTCCTGTAAAGATACACTTAGGTAAGAACACGCACGCACACACGCACACACACACACACACACACACACACACACACACACACAAATGAAGACATACTATTAAAGATAATAACATCATTCATCAGACCAACCCTGGAGTATGCGTCAGTAGTCTGGAGTCCTCATCTAAAAAAACACATAGATAAGATTGAAAAAGTTCAAAGGGCAGCTACAAGATGGGTACCAAGCTTAAGGGATCTAAGCTACGAAGAAAAACTGAATCTACCTACACTACAGGAGAGAAGGAAAAGAGGAGACATGATTATACTATATAAATGCATATCAGGGAAGGAGAAAATAGACATAAATGAGTATATAACCTATGGGGATGCAGCAGTAAGAGGACACTGCAAAGAACTGCATAAAAGGAGAGGCAATAAAGACGTAAGGAAATTTAGTTTCCCAAATAGAACAATAATTGACCAGTGGAATGCACTACCGAATGAAATAGTGTGCCAAAACGTTTCATAAATTTAAGGATATGTATGATACAAATGGTTTAATACACTGGACTACGAGCTTTATTCGTTCCTATAAAGATACAATTAGGTAAGAACAATTAGGTAAGAACACACACACACACACACACACACACACACACACACCGCTCGCTGGTGCAGTGGTAACTTTCTCGCTTGCCAACTGGTGGACGGGAATTCGCGCCTCGCTCAGGTTGCGAAAAGTTTCACTGACGAAGTGGGTGGTTACTGTCCTCCTGGAGCAAGGGGACGGGTGTGTGCGTGTGTGAAGGTCACAGCCTTGCCCTTAGATCGGACTATATGAGCTCTCAGCTCCCTTCCGGGAGGGTAAAATCTGACGATCACGACCATCAAGTGATCCTGACCGACCCGGTGAATTACACACACACACACACACACACACACAGTACAGGGAACCTCTACAAATGGTAAGAAGCAGACAAGAAACATTCAGATATTATGGATCTACAGTAAGAAGTGTGAACGTCGGGAGTAGGGTTGCGAGAGGCAGACCGAAAAAGACCTGAGACGAGGTCATAGAGTGTGACCTCGGGGATAAAGGACTGAATAGGGAGGCTGCCAGAGATCAAGCAGCGTGGAGAGCCATCATGTGACTAAGGCCGACGCATGCAAGCTTATTGGAGCTTTTATAAAAGATACGATACGATCACAGTACAAAGCAACTGATTATGCAGCCAATAACTTAGTGTAGAATCCGAATGCAGTATAGATATCGCTGGGAAATAAGCCAGGAAAAATGTGATAAACTGTAGATTAGCTGGAAAGAATGGAAAACACAATCCACTGAGTGTCCACATATAGAGCCACATGGAAATTTATATTACACCACCGCCATTAAGAAATAAAAGGACCTTTTAACATGAGGCAACGTAAGAACAAGAGAGAGAGAGAGAGAGAGAGAAAAGAAAAGATAATGGACGGTATAAAGATTCGTCGAAGTTACATCAGGCTCCCCTTTATTTTGTGGGAATTTTCTTTATTGCAAACCCCGCCCCCAATGCGGCGTCTACCTGTCTGCCTCAACCCATTTAAAACCCCTATGCCCAGTCAGCGACCCTCAGTGTCGCTCTTGGTGTGTTGGGGTGTATATCTGCTTCGGTTAGGCCATGGCGCCAGGCCGTCTACCAAGATCTTCATCCGCATTTCGCTGCCACACCAACGAATCAACGATCACCGCCTCAGTTACCAAATGTTACGGGTGGGGTGGAGACGCACGCCGCCCAGCTCCGCGGCCGCTGTCTGGTTACCCCACAGCGTACCAATGCACACCAGTCTCGCGTCATGGCAAGGGCGGAACATGTGTTTCGCTGAGGGTTCACTTAAGCACCAATAGTTTATTTATTACTGACCCTTTTATTAATCAACTACTTAGTTCACACCCTGCAATTCACTTAAGACTCTAAACCACCCCTACACCCATTATCAAGATCACGGCAGCCATGTAATAACCCGCCATCCTCATATCCAGCACCCTACCTCAGACCCTGACCCCCCCATACTCCCCTTCCTCCACCCCTCCCCTTTCCTTATCCCCCTACCCAAGCCCCCCAGGGCTACAACACCTTACCCTAACACCCGTATCCTACCATCCTACCCAAACAAAAAAAAACACATGCACTTTACACAATGCAACCAGGACCAGAGCTCTCAGTAAGGCCGGGAGTTTAAACTAAGGCCTAGTTCCTGCCACCACGTGTCGTCGCCCTGGTTGCATAACACTCATCACATATACACAATCATTCTTTACCTTCCTTCCTTTCCCCCCCTTT
The DNA here is from genome assembly GCF_032717465.1 of Coenobita brevimanus. Lineage (NCBI taxonomy): Eukaryota > Metazoa > Arthropoda > Malacostraca > Decapoda > Coenobitidae > Coenobita > Coenobita brevimanus. The sequence goes on along the minus strand of NW_027643739.1, from coordinate 114,137 downwards.
TCTATACGTCATTATTATTATTATTATGTGGGCCTGACGTTGTGCGGTGAATGCAAGTCCCGCTCTCACTGGTAGGTCTTCCCATGCTTGACTTCCAAGTCCACTGATGATCACGGTCAGTAGGACCTGTAAAAAGGGTCAACTTTTATTTTAGGTATTCTATAGGCCTATCCATAATATTAGGTAAGTCTGTTACCTGTCCCGTAGATCTTAAACTATAGGTTTTTCTTCCTCCTTCGGCATCATCAATCGAATTAGCCACCGCACCTTCTTCTTGCTCTTCGTGCAAGCTCTGCACGCTTTGAGTACTTTCCTCTGTTTCCTGCAATTGTGAGGCGTTTCCTTCGTCCGCTCTTTCTACGTCTAAAATATCTCTCAGTTCATATTTTTGCACTTCCTCTGGTGGGAGAGGATCCTCATGGAGGGGATATGCTCTCCGCACATTACCATTCATTGTCTCGTCTAAATTATCTTCGTGGGCAAGTCTGACTCTGTCTGTGTGGACTTTCATGACTCTCCCCGTGTTTATGTCTACCAGTTTTACTATCACATCACTAATTTTCCCTTTCACTCTAAAAGGTCCATCGTATAGAGGTTGAAGTTTCTTAGGCTCTCCTGGCTTGGGAATCTTTCGTACATAAACCCTATCTCCTGCACGAATCTCTTTTACTTTTGCTCTCGATGTCTGTTGATTCTCCATGGCCTCTTGACTTTCCTCAATGTACCTTAAACATCTTTTAAAGGTACGATTAGCTTTAATGGCCATCTCATTTTTATAGTTATCCAGATCATAGCAGATCGGTTCCTGTTTTACGACATCATACGGGACACCAGGGTCCCTTAGGAACATGAGGTAGAATGGGGATTCCTTTAACACTCTGTGATACGCTGTGTTATATGCCCATGTGGCAACGCACAACATTGACTCCCATATTTGTGGATTATCCTCTACTAAACTCCTGTTTGCAAGGCTTTTTACTGCTGATTACATACACCATAAAGGGAGTCGTACACGTCCTGTCTGATTATACAATGACAACCCTCTCAAATCAGTCATGGTCGTCTCATAGCCTTCATCAGCCTCTGAACCACGTAGTCTCGTCTGCTTATACTTTATCACTCCTCACAGTCCTCATCAGCCTCCGAACCACCTATCCAAGCCGTATATTACTCTTACCGTGTTCTTTTTATCGTTCTTCTTTTTTTCACTTTTTCTGGCCCCAGTCTGCCTTTCTGCTTTTTGTTTCAGTCTCTGCTCTCTTTATCTCATTCTCTGTTCTTTTTGCTTTTATTCGCTGCTCTTTTTCTTTTCATCCATCCATCATCATCCAATCCTACTTTTCCCCATGAGGAGCGTAGGAGCTCTGGGCTAGGCAGTTGGTCCTGACATTTAAGATGAGAGTGACCAACCTCACTCATCCCTGAGTGGCATTATGTGAGCAATAGACCCGAACCACCCCTTGGATATAAACCTTCACCAGCTCAATCCGCTTGGAGCACAATAATTACCCATTAAACCACCAGGCGCCAAATTTTGGTTATATGGTTACCACCCAGCATAGTAAATGGTTTCCTTGTGTACAGGAAACCATTTGGGTTGTCACTCAGTGTAGAGTCACCCACAGGCAGAAGGACGAGGAAAGAATGAAGGAATGAAAGAGAGAAGAGGGAGTGTAAAGTCACCCGTAGGCGGAAAGACTGAAAGAAAGAAAGACAGAAGATTATCGAGGAATATTATACAGACGGGGAAGAGAGAGGGGAGGAAAGTTAACTAAATAAAATTCTTCATGTTTCCCGTGAAACATGAGTTTTCATTTATTTATAATTATCCTCCAAGAGGGAATCTAAAAAATACAAGTTGAAAGATGAGTTTATTATTATCATTATTATTATTATTGATATTATTATTGTTATTAAAGTGAATGCAGTAAGTGGAGCAGGAAGAGAGCGAGCATTATAAGCTGGAGACAGCCCTTACCCACCTGAGGCAGCGAAAGGGAAGACACGAAGAGAGGGTGTGGCAAGAGAAAGATAAAACGAGAGAGAGAAAGCACATAATTATATCCCTGCTTTTATCTGAACCTTCAATTTGTGCTATACGTAACAGATATCTAATGCGTGTAAATTTTTAGTAATGATACAGTACTTTATTGCTGATTCTGATTGCTATCGTCCTTACACCTGCTCTCTTTTACACACAAGACTCCTACAACCCACTCTCAGCTGAATAAAACCTTCTGACCTCAGCAATATAAGGAAGGGAGAACATTCCAATAATAACATTGTAAATTATGCCAGTACGATCACTCTCTGTTTCCTATGCTTTACTCTCAGGTGGATCAAAGCGTCTAGGATTAGCTGGGATGGAACACTAGAGTAATCCCTGTCATGAGAGGGTCACCATACCATCTTTTGGCTAGAAGAGTAGCTAAGCAAAGATTCTAAGCTTGGTAGGACTCGCTGCTTGCCTCTGTCAGTCAGTGGCCGCCGGACGACGAGAGGGAGAGGGAACGTCGGCGCTTTCTTGTGGGTACGTGTTGGAATTTGCTGTTATTAACCATTCAGGGGGTTAAACTGGGACACAAAGATATATTAGTGGCAGCCAGGAAGTGTCATAAGCTAAAGACATGTAAAAAATATGGGTAACAAGTGTATTTGTCGGTGAGACGAAGAAGGTATCAGTGAGTAAAGGAGATGGGAAGGTAAGGGTGCGTTGACTCAGTCTCCTGAGGTAAGCGTTAGATTTTGCTGTTTTTAGTCATTAAGGTAATGACATTAGGACACAAGGATGTCTTGCTGACAGCCAGGATGTATCATAGGCTAAAGACAAGTAAAAAATAAAGGTAATACACGTCAGTTTGATGAGACAAGGGGGCAGTGTGCGAGGGAAGGGGGCCGTGCAGCATCTCAGTTCTGGCGTCTCAGCACCAGTGAAATAAGTAAGTATCGTCCTGTGGATTCTCGTGCCGATCAAACTGGTGGACATGGTTTGTTTCCCCCTTGTCTCTGTCCACGCAGCAGTACAGATCAGAACCTGAATATAAAGTGACTACTGAGGCTTGTATTTTAGGGTAAGAACGTGCTGGCAAAAATAACCTTAGTTCTGTAGTCATAAATCTGCTGTAAGTGCATTCACGTACACATGCATCTGCTCAAAAAACACACACAAACACAAAACACACACATATACTCAGACGCACACCCAAGTGCACACATGTACGCACCTGCACACACACATACATACATGCATACATACATACATACAGGGAATGCACGAAGGCGCACTTAATTTACCTATATTTACAAAGTTTATGCTCGTGGAAGCAAGCAAGCACATGGTAGTACATATATATTGATGCACCCACATATGTTTCAATACACACATACTGATTCATGAAGGGATTGTTGCATGTACACAGTGATGCACGCACACACTCTGGCACAAATACACCGATGCGCACACATGGATGCACGCACGCATTGATGCATTAAGACACTGATACACGCACACGGCAATGTATGCACACACTGATACACACAGACGCTGATGCATACACACACTGATGCACACACTGATGAGTACACACACTGATGCACACACATTTATGAATACTCATATGGACACACACACACACACACACACACACACACACATATATATATATATATATACATATATATATGCACATTTACTGATATGCATACCCAAACCTTCATTCAAACAGGTTCACTATGAGCTCTACAATGCATCCACACGCAGTGTCCCTGCCGGACACACACACAGGGTCACCTGGTACACATAGACAACACCACACACACACAGCAACCACATCAAACCATTCACCCCCACCCCCCACCCTCCACACACAACACATTCACCCACCTACTCACACACACACACACACACACACACACACACACACACACACACAGTACTCTCTAGTGGAACTTGCTGGTGAGGAAATGTGTGTATGTAACTGTGATGGTATCGGGAGGTTGCCATGGTAACACACAGGCACCTCACACCACACACACAAAACACATAGACACACACACACACACACACACACACACACACACACACACACACACACACACACACACACAATTTATTTTTGGGTAGGGCTGGTAGACCTGTATGATCATGAGAGTTAATAGAGACAGCATTAACACTCTTATAGCAGTATGACTCACTCTCAGCTGAATGTCATCGCCCAACAGTACCTGGAATAAAATACTAGAGTTGCCCCTACTATGAGAGGGCCCGGGTACCATCTAGTGGTTGTGAAAGTAGCTGAACAAGTTTTTCGTCTTGGTAGGCGTCGCTACTTGGCTACTTTTGCTAGTGGCCGTATGACAGTGGAAGGACGATGGTGTGTGTGTGTGTGTGTTGCTGTTGCATCAATCCCCTGAGGTAAGTGTTGGCTATTTGCTGTTTTTAGCCATTAAGGTGACTACATTAGGACACAAGGATATCGCACTGACAGCCAGGAAGTATCATGGCCCAAAGAAATAATACCTATAAGGCTACTAGACGTAATTCTGATGAGACAAGGGGGATGTTAGTGTGAGGGAGATGAGGAGGCCTTGTAGTCCAGTGCTGCCGTTTTGTGGAAAATCGTCTGCTAATGTGGAAAAACAAATGAACGACGAGCATGGATGTGGGCAGGCGGACGTCATTCCACACTCGTGTGGAATTTTTTTCCACACTAATTGTTCACGTTATTTTGTAGGAATACGAGGAATTTTGTCATGATTAAACCAACGAATATGTAGCGTTTGTCTATAATACTGTCATTTAAAACAAGGGAGAATACGTCGTTGAACAGTCTACCTCTACGCACCCGGCTATATAATTAAAAAAATATATATATTATTTACAAGACTCGTGCCAACCATTAGCAGTGCACACTTACTTTGTAATATTAAAGAAATACCGAAACAATGTTGTAAATCGTGTACTCTTGATATACTAGAAAAACTTGGATGTGGATAAACTTACTTGTCTCCTGTCTTGTTATTAATCAACATTTGCAGACTTATTAACTCTCTTAATCATTTAACGTCCTTACACTTGAATCATAATAGGTCTGACATCATTAATAATATTATACCCTCTCTTCCAGTATTCACAGTATACCAAATTTTATGGTAGTTATACCAACAATACATCCTCTGTCATCCTGGTTACTAAACGAAACCGTGTGCAATAATGACGTCACAACCAGTGTGCAATTCACGGCAACTCTGCCTTGTACTGCCTCAATCTTGGTGTCTCAGCACCAGTGAAATAGCAGTGTGAGTGTCGTCCTGTTGATTCTCGTGCCGATCAGACTGGTGGACTAGGTTTGCCTGCTCCCTTGTCCCTGTCCACCCAACAGTACAGTTTGGGACCTGAATGTAAACTGATAAGTGCGATTCAGATTTCAGAGGGACAATGTGATGGGAAAAAAAATATTGTATGTAAGTTATCTTGTTCTGAAGCACACACACACACACACACACACACACACACACACACACACACACACACACACACACACACACACACACACACACACACACACACACACACACACACACACACACACACACACAGTACTCTCTAATGGAACTTGCTGGTGGGGAAATGTGTGGATGTAACTGTGATGGTGTCGGGAGGTTGCCATGGTAACACACAGGCACCTCACACCACACACACAAAACACACACACACACACACACACACACACACACAATTTATTTTTGGGTAGGGCTGGTAGACCTGTATGATCATGAGAGTTAATAGAGACAGCATTAACACTCTTATAGTAGTATGACTCACTCTCAGCTGAATGTCATCGCCCAACAGTACCTGGAATAAAATACTAGAGTTGCCCCTACTATGAGAGGGCCCGGGTACCATCTAGTGGTTGTGAAAGTAGCTGAACAAGTTTTTCGTCTTGGTAGGCGTCGCTACTTGGCTACTTTTGCTAGTGGCCGTATGACAGTGGAAGGACGATGGTGTGTGTGTGTGTGTGTTGCTGTTGCATCAATCCCCTGAGGTAAGTGTTGGCTATTTGCTGTTTTTAGCCATTAAGGTGACTACATTAGGACACAAGGATATCTCACTGACAGCCAGGAAGTATCATGGCCCAAAGAAATAATACCTATAAGGCTACTAGACGTAATTCTGATGAGACAAGGGGGATGTTAGTGTGAGGGAGATGAGGAGGCCTTGTAGTCCAGTGCTGCCGTTTTGTGGAAAATCGTCTGCTAATGTGGAAAAACAAATGAACGACGAGCATGGATGTGGGCAGGCGGACGTCATTCCACACTCGTGTGGAATTTTTTCCCACACTAATTGTTCACGTTATTTTGTAGGAATACGAGGAATTTTGTCATGATTAAACCAACGAATATGTGGCGTTTGTCTATAATACTGTCATTTAAAACAAGGGAGAATACGTCGTTGAACAGTCTACCTCTACGCACCCGGCTATATAATTAAAAAAATATATATATTATTTACAAGACTCGTGCCAACCATTAGCAGTGCACACTTACTTTGTAATATTAAAGAAATACCGAAACAATGTTGTAAATCGTGTACTCTTGATATACTAGAAAGCTTGGATGTGGATAAACTTACTTGTCTCCTGTCTTGTTATTAATCAACATTTGCAGACTTATTAACTCTCTTAATCATTTAACGTCCTTACACTTGAATCATAATAGGTCTGACATCATTAATAATATTATACCCTCTCTTCCAGTATTCACAGTATACCAAATTTTATGGTAGTTATACCAACAATACATCCTCTGTCATCCTGGTTACTAAACGAAACCGTGTGCAATAATGACGTCACAACCAGTGTGCAATTCACGGCAACTCTGCCTTGTACTGCCTCAATCTTGGTGTCTCAGCACCAGTGAAATAGCAGTGTGAGTGTCGTCCTGTTGATTCTCGTGCCGATCAGACTGGTGGACTAGGTTTGCCTGCTCCCTTGTCCCTGTCCACCCAACAGTACAGTTTGGGACCTGAATGTAAACTGATAAGTGCGATTCAGATTTCAGAGGGACAATGTGATGGAAAAAAAATATTGTATGTAAGTTATCTTGTTCTGAAGCACACACACACACACACACACACACACACACACACACACACACACACACACACACACACACACACACACACACACACACACACACACACACACACACACACACACACACACACACACACACACACACACACACACACACACACACACACACACACACACACAGTACTCTCTAATGGAACTTGCTGGTGGGGAAATGTGTGGATGTAACTGTGATGGTGTCGGGAGGTTGCCATGGTAACACACAGGCACCTCACACCACACACACAAAACACACACACACACACACACACACACACACACACACACACACACACACACACACAATTTATTTTTGGGTAGGGCTGGTAGACCTGTATGATCATGAGAGTTAATAGAGACAGCATTAACACTCTTATAGTAGTATGACTCACTCTCAGCTGAATGTCATCGCCCAACAGTACCTGGAATAAAATACTAGAGTTGCCCCTACTATGAGAGGGCCCGGGTACCATCTAGTGGTTGTGAAAGTAGCTGAACAAGTTTTTCGTCTTGGTAGGCGTCGCTACTTGGCTACTTTTGCTAGTGGCCGTATGACAGTGGAAGGACGAGGGTGTGTGTATGTTGCTGCTGCATCATTCCCCTGAGGTAAGTGTTGGCTATTTGCTGTTTTTAGCCATTAAGGTGACTACATTAGGACACAAGGATATCGCACTGACAGCCAGGAAGTATCATGGCCCAAAGAAATAATACCTATAAGGCTACTAGACGTAATTCTGATGAGACAAGGGGGATGTTAGTGTGAGGGAGATGAGGAGGCCTTGTAGTCCAGTGCTGCCGTTTTGTGGAAAATCGTCTGCTAATGTGGAAAAACAAATGAACGACGAGCATGGATGTGGGCAGGCGGACGTCATTCCACACTCGTGTGGAATTTTTTTCCACACTAATTGTTCACGTTATTTTGTAGGAATACGAGGAATTTTGTCATGATTAAACCAACGAATATGTAGCGTTTGTCTATAATACTGTCATTTAAAACAAGGGAGAATACGTCGTTGAACAGTCTACCTCTACGCACCCGGCTATATAATTAAAAAAATATATATATTATTTACAAGACTCGTGCCAACCATTAGCAGTGCACACTTACTTTGTAATATTAAAGAAATACCGAAACAATGTTGTAAATCGTGTACTCTTGATATACTAGAAAACTTGGATGTGGATAAACTTACTTGTCTCCTGTCTTGTTATTAATCAACATTTGCTGACTTATTAACTCTCTTAATCATTTAACGTCCTTACACTTGAATCATAATAGGCCTGACATCATTAATTATACCCTCTCTTCCAGTATTCACAGTATACCAAATTTTATGGTAGTTATACCAACAATACATCCTCTGTCATCCTGGTTACTAAACGAGACCGTGTGCAATAATGACGTCACAACCAGTGTGCAATTCACGGCAACTCTGCCTTGTACTGCCTCAATCTTGGTGTCTCAGCACCAGTGAAATAGTAGTGTGAGTGTCGTCCTGTTGATTCTCGTGCCGATCAGACTTGTGGACTAGGTTTGCCTACCCCCTTGTCCCTGTCCACCCAACAGTACAGTTTGGGACCTGAATGTAAACTGATAAGTGCGATTCATATTTCAGAGGGACAATGTGATGGAAAAAAAATATTGTATGTAAGTTATTTTGTCCTGAAGCGCAAACACACACACACACACACACACACACACACACACACACACACACACACACACACACACACACAGTACTCTCTAATGGAACTTGCTGGTGGGGAAATATGTATATGTAACTGTGATGGTGTCGGGAGGTTACCATGGTAACACACAGGCACCTCGCACCACACACACACACACACACACACACACACACACACACACACACACACACACACACACACACATACACGTACGCGTATATTGTGGTGGTGTTCCTTCATTTTACCAAGGCCGAGATAGTCGTTTTTTTGCAGCTTATTTCCGGTAGTTCAGTGAAAGAATTAAACTTACAGCTCTACATCATTTCCATACCACTTCTTCGTGACTAGCACCATTCTAGTGTTAACCCCTTGTCACAACGCAAAATTTAAGAAAGAGATTGCAATTTTACGCCAAGTTAGAGTGAACAGGGAATAGTAGCGATGCTGCAACACACGTATATTTGTCCTCTTGTTTACAGGTCAGTCCACACGCAGTCCTTAGGTCACGTCTTCCATAGAGCAGGTAACACATGGACAGCCAGCGTAACTAAATGGCAGACCAGAGACGGAGTGAGAGGATGAGGCACACAGAGAACAAGATAGAGATGATACTCGCAGATCCACCGAGCAGGGACGGAACGAGTTAACAACCAAAGGATCGGAGTGGAGACAGGTGAGAGGGGTCCTTATCCTGCAGTGGTGTGTCACAGGCTGATGATGATGAAGACGGATGTTGCTGCTGATGATGTTGATGCTGCTGCTGATGATGATGTTGATGCAAACTCTAGAATATGGTTATATGATAGTGATGTATTTGATGATAATGGTGATGATATTGATATAACTTCTGTACTACATTTTTTACAGTGTTGGGATGGTGATGACATGCTGCTGCTGCTGACGATGATGATGATGATGATGATGATGACGACGAAGAAGATGATGATGGTGATGATTACGACAACGAAGACAACGACGACGATGACGACGACGACGATGATGATGACGACGATCTTCAAGTCATTGGCTGAGTCACCTCTCCCATTCCTTTCTGTTTAACTTCGTGTTTTGGTGACTGGGCATGTGTGTGTGTGTGTGTGTGTGTGTGTGTGTGTGTGTGTGTGTGTGCTTGCTTCTGTTCGTGTATGTATATCTTGGTTGATGATACCATAGTTATTCAAATGGTAGAATTATTTCCACACATTCATAGTTTTATTTCAAATGTAAATATTAGGCCAAGAATATAGGACCTTTTACCTATACAATTACGAGACACTTACGCAATATTCTGAAAAGCTTATTACATCCCATAAATCACAGCACAGGGTTCCATAATGCACTGATCAACGTCTCTTTATGTATCGTTAGGAAGTGGATGAATATGAGTGAAGTAATACATATATTTTGGTCTTTATTTAAAGGTAAGAATTAACCTCACATATTCTTTTTTACTTTAAGGATACAACACATGATTTTCTACATTTTATCACAGTAGCTCTAGGACCGGCCCTGCCCGTCTGCTTCTCACTAACCATTTTCGGATGAGAGGTGTTGTACTCATATAGGCTTTAGAGATTATAGTTAAGCCAAGTTACGTTCCACACATTGTCACTCACCATCACCCTCTCACACCACACCATACCATACCACCCTCCCACACCGTATCACACCACACCATACCAGTCTCTCACTCTACACGACACGAAATCACACTCCCACACCACACAAAATCACCCTCCCACACCGCACCACCAAAAATCCTCCTCCCCTACCACACAACACCACACATAACCGCCCTCCCACACCACACCACACCACAAAAAATCCTCCTCCCCCACCACACCATCCATAACCGCCCTCCCACACCACACCACACAAAACCACCCTCCCACACCACACCAAACTACACAAAATCCTCCTCCTACACCACACCACACCACACCACAGAAAATCACCCTCACACACCACACCACACACAACCACCCTCCCACATCACACCACACCTGACCACACAATCCTCCCCACACCACACCACACAATCCCCCACCACCACACGACACCATACCACACCAAGGAGATTAACCTAAGGGGCCTGAAGCTCCCGCATCTAGTAATTCTGATATTGTTTTCAGGTAACTCCACACACACACCTCGTGTCACGTCTTTCACAGAAGAGACAAGATGGAGAGATCATATGATGCAGATCTACCGAGCAAGGACGGAACAAGTTAACAATCAATGGATCAGAGTGGAGAAAGGTGAGAGGGTCCTTATCATGCAGTGGTGTGTCACAGGCTGATGGTGATGATATTGATGGTGATAATGATGTTGATGCTGATGGTGGTGATGCTTTAACATCTCAACGTATGAGGTTACAGAATGCACAGTGAGGCTGCATAGCCAGGAAATGGAAGAATATGAGTGCATTTAAGTATTTATGTAATGTGATGAATAAGGATGGAAGATTAGAGGATGAAGTGACTGAAATGATACGTCAGGGAAGGAGGGTTGCTTGTTCTCTAAAAAGCAGTGATTAGGAAGAGGGAACTGAGGATGAAAGTATGAAAAAAAGGGCACTGCATGCTGTGATTCCCACTTTAAAGTATGGAAGTGAAGCTTGGATCTTATTGAAAGGACGCAAGTCAAGAGTGAGAGCGGTGGAAATGAGCTACTTGAGAGGAGCATGTGGAGTTTCATAGAGAGACAGACAGACAAATGGGCAGATGAAAGAGCGTTGTGATGCTGATGTGGATGAGACTGAAAGCGTTAAGAGAAACACTTCGAGATGGTTTGGCCATGTGGAGAGGATGGCGAATAAGAAAATGACCAGAAGAGTGCACTTGGAAGGGTAGAGTTGGAAGGGTAGAGGGGGAGGGGGAGACCGATGATGAGATGGAGGGAAAGAGTAGAAACATATGAGTGGGATACTTGAGCTAAATGGTAGAGGATATTACATCATGAAGGCGATTTGCTTGTGGCCACCCCTTACGGGATTAAGGCGTCTGGCTTTATATAAACAGATATAGATAAATAGATAGATAGATAGGTGATGATGATAATATGATATTGATGATGATGAGAATGGTAATGATAATGAGAATGACGGTGTATATAATGATGATGATGATAATGACGACGACAGCTATGATGATGATGAGGAGGAGGATATTGATGATGATTTTTGTCGGCAGGTGGAAGGACGAAACAGCAGGAACTCTACCATCGGTCCAAGCATCCACGATTCCACATCCATCCATACATCCATCTTGCTTGATGTTAAAAGCTAAGTCTATTTAACCTAAGTAGTACCAATTGCTTCTTCATAAGCTTTCCAGCTGTTTGAACAGATCTGCAGTAGCTTTTAACTTCTAGAATAACTCGGTTCTGGTGCTCAGTTTGGTACTTTTATTTTCATTTTATCAGCACTGGCGCGGTAAATTTTGAGAAAAGTCCCTCAAATAACTCCTGTTATTTTTTTACTAGGTTTCTAATGATGTCCATAGATCCGTTGTGACTTTAATAGTTCCCTAGACAACACAGTCTTGGCGCTGTTCTCTGCCACCCTATTATACCATGTCATATAGTGTTCTCGATCGCTTGCTTTCTACGCTCGCTCGCTTGAACAATAAATCACTGAAGAAAAGGTGGTATAAAGCCCCCTAAGCCGCCACAGTATTATAACCCTCGGTATGCAGTCCGTTCCCTGCGGCCTTGTAACTTTGTGTACCCGAAGCGCTTACAAAATAACTTGAAATAATTTTCCTATCGTAACTATACTCGTTTCACTTTAAGTTGGCCTGAGTTGTTTTTGTTGTTCTTATTACATCTTAGGCTCCTCTGGATGTGAACCCTGTGTTATATTGAAGGATTGTCTGTGTTGTGGTGGTGTGTTGCAGGAAGTGAGTGGGTGTGCTGTGGTGTGGAGGTGCCACTTTGCAGTATGAGCACAGGGGATTGTATGTGTGTTATATTTTGTGTTAGTATTATAGCAGGGAAGGTTGGTGTACTCGTGTCTCTGGGTTCGGTAGTGTCTGAAGGGTGTATGTCTGGTGGTGGCACATGAAGGATGCTGTTTGGTAGAAAGTTTTGGCTGGCTGGGGTGTCTGTGTGTTTATGTATGTGTTTGGTATATAAAGTTTTGGCTGGCTGGGCTGTTTGTGTGTTTATGTATGTGTTTGGTATAGAAAGTTTTGGCTGGCTGGGGTGTCTGTGTGTTTATGTATGTGTTTGGCAGAAAGTTTTGGCTGGCTGGGGTGTTTGCATGTTTATGTATGTGTTTGGTATAGAAAGTTTTGGCTGGCTGGGGTGTCTGTGTGTTTATGTATGTGTTTGGCAGAAAGTTTTGGCTGGCTGGGGTGTTTGTGAGTTTGTGAATGTGTCTGGGAAGTGTAGAGTCGGGTGGAGGAGGGGATATGTTGCAAAGATACTCTGTATAGTGTTGGGCGGTTGTTCGATTTTGTTTGTGGAGAGGATGACGCAACATAAAGTTAAAAAGGTGGGACGGATCTTGAGTTGAAGTGATGAACTGTGTGCCTCTCATATTCACTTGGTCTCTGACTGAAATTAGTTATGTTTCTTGGTGTAGGCTGTCAGTACTTGTGGTCTTAGTGTCTTCTGCTATCAAGGTATTGTTTTCTGTTCTTTAAAGCTCCTTCGTGTTTGTGTTGGATATGATTACGGCTCAGCTTGTGCGGCAGTAATTCACGGTTGTTTTAATGTATTACTTATAAGTGGAGGATGGAGTTGGGATGTATATGAGAGAGGGTGTGTGTGAATTAGGGGGAGTGATGCAGAATGACAGGGGACAAGGTGGCAAAGAGGCCACTTGTTTGTGGCCACCGCTTACGGGATTAAGTCGTCTGGCTATAGATAGATGGATAGACAGATAGCTTATAGTTTCCATACAGTTTGCAGAGTAGTAGCGATAGTTATCACTAGAATATGATGTTAGTCACGAATGAGTGCTGTGGAAAGAATGTAGGGCTGTAGTTTTGTCTACTTCTGCTACTGATCTGCCTGACATTCTGGTATGCTTTAAATAAAACTCTGTGCCAAGTTAAAGTGAAAGGCGTGTATGTTTGTGTAGGAGGAACAAGAGACAAGGAGGTATTCTGTGGCCTGTTTTCTTTGTGTTTCCTACAAGACACAATAATAGTTATGACGGGGCATTGATGGCAAGTTTGTGAGTCAGCACACACTTACGGTCTCTCATTATACAAGGTAGTCCATATATTACGCCACCCAGTACTTGTGTGTTGCGGGCACGGCTCAGTGAACATTACCAGTGTCTACCCTGCATCATTATCTACTTCACACAACCCTCTTCAGGCTTAGCTTTATAATATAGGCTTTAATTTAGGTCCACTGATTGCATGGTGGAGAATTCCCATAACCTTTTTTATGCTTAGCTGTATATCATTGTATTGTATAATCTTTTATGTCCACTGATCACACGGCTGAGCAGTAATTTGGTGAAGCGATCAGAATGTCTTAGCTCATCACAAAAGCCGTCCCCACAACACACAAGACTGCAGAGCGCAATATACTTATCACCTATATTAAGTCAAAGCCACAGTTAAAAAGGTAATGAAACAAGACAGAAAATTTAAGTTTTCATTATTAATACTTCAGTACAAAATACATTAACAGAGACAGCAATATAAAATATGCATTCAAAAGTAGCATTTGTCCACAGAACATCCTGGAGGGGAGCGACCCGACTTGCAAGGCAGATCACACCATCACCACCAGGCTTCTCTCGGCAGGTCAGGCAGATCACCAGCAGCAGCAGCAAGTCATCTCACGGCTGGGGAAGACACGACGCCCTGCCGCCGCCGCTGCCGCCGCCGCCGCCGCCGCCGCCGCCACCACCACCACCACCACCACCACACCACCAGGCATCTCAGAGTAGGGGAAGACACCACACCACCGTCAGGCTTCTCACGGCAGGGCAGACCAAACTTCAGCAGGATATGACAAGTGTGGCAAGGAAGCAGCGTCAAGGCAGCAGACTCCAGCACGACCTGTGGACCAGATGTGTATTAGTTCAGATCAGTGTTAGCTTTAGTTATTTAATCTTCTATCTATCTCTATCTATTGCCAGATGCCTCAATCCTGTTTGGGGTGGCCATAAACAAATCGCCTCCAAGTCGCCCTGTCCCCCGCCATTTCACTGCCCTGCTCCCAACTCACACCCCCGTCTTTCATATACCTCTCCACCCCATCCCTCCATCTCATCCTCGGCCTCCCCCTCCCTCTTCCCCCCTCCACCTCACTCACATACACTCTCTTCGTCAGTCTTTCACCCTCCATCCTCTCCACATGGCCAAACCACCTCAGTGTGTTCTCATAACGCTTCCTATCACATCCACACCACAACGCTCCTTTATATCCTCATTCGTCAGCCTGTCTCTCCATGTGACTCCACAGGCTCCTCTTAAATAACTCTTTTCCACTGCTTTCACTCTTGACTTGTGTCCTTCCAACAACGTCCAAGCTTCACTTCCATACGTTAGAGTTGATATCACAATACTGTCATGTAGTAACTTTTTCACCTCCATGCTCACTTCCCTGTTTCTTGTCACTGCTTTCAAAGAACCAGCAACCTTTCTTCCCTGCTGTACCCTTTCAAGCACTTCACCCTCCAAACCTCCATCCT
The DNA here is from genome assembly GCF_032717465.1 of Coenobita brevimanus. Lineage (NCBI taxonomy): Eukaryota > Metazoa > Arthropoda > Malacostraca > Decapoda > Coenobitidae > Coenobita > Coenobita brevimanus. Next base: position 98,660 of record NW_027643739.1, on the reverse strand, counting down.
TACTCATCACACTACCCAAGTACTTAAACGTACTCACATTTTCCAATTCCTCACCATCCAACCTCGCTGTACATTCACTGACTTCACCTCTCTCAAAGACCATCACTTTACTCTTCCCTACATTCACCTTTAGATTCCGTTTCTTGCACACTCTCCCAAACTCGTCCACCAAGCCTTGTAGCTCCCCTTCGTGTTCACTCAACAACACAGTATCATCTGCAAACAACAGTACAGGGAGTTTGCAAACACTATCCTCTCTCACCAGGGCCACTCCAACATCCACTACCCTACCTTGTACCTCTTTTATTACCCCATCCATGTACAGATTGAACAACTATGGAGACATGACACATCCCTGTTTCAAACCAACTTTCAAAGAGAAAAATTCACTTAGTTCGCCATCCACACGCACTGCAGCCTTTGCACCATCGTACATGCTCTTCACAGCATTCAACAGCTTCCCATCTACTCCATATATTCTTAATACTTTCTACAATCCTTGTCTATCCACCCTGTCATATGCTTTCTCCAAATCTATGAAAGCCGCATACAACTTCTTTCCCTTCTCTAGAAACTTTTCCACTAAAGATCTAAGAATGAATATCTGATCTACACAACCTCTTCCCTTCCTAAAGCCTCCCTGTTCTTCTCCAACTAATTTCTCTGTTCTTTCTCTAACTCTGTCAATAAGTATCCTACCATACACTTTTCCTATTATACTAAGAAGACAAATGCCCCTATGATTACCACACACTTCTTTTTCCCCTTTTCCTTTGTACAAGGGAATAATTATACCTGACTTCCAATCCTCCGGGACTCTACCTTCCTCCCAGGCCAATCTGCACATCTTCCACATCCATTCTACTACTATCTCCCCCATGCTTCAGCATTTCACCACACACTCCATCAATTCCTGGGGCTTTCCCAGATTTAACTTTCTTCATTGCTTCCACAACTTCTATCCTACTGATTTCTTCCTGTCTTCTCACCTCCCTCCTTCTCCCAGTCATTCCCCAGACACTTATACTCGCATTACTTCCATCCTCTACGTTCAAGAATTCCTTAAAGTGTTCTCTCCATCTGCTCACTTTTTCTCCCTTCTCCACTAGTAATCTACCATTTTTATCTTTCACTCCCCTGCTAACTTAACTTCCACCCTGTCTTACTCTTTTCACCTCTCTCCAGAACATTTTCTTACGGTCCCTCCACTTTACACTCAAATTCCTTCCAAATTCCTCATCCACTCTCTTCTTTCTCTCTCGTACTAATCTTTTCACCTCTCTCTTCCTTTCTACATATAACTCCCTCTTCCGCCTCTCAACTTCTTCCACGCCCCTATTTCTCATCCATTCATTGTATGCTTTCTTCCCAGATGACGATGTAGGGAATTGTAGCTTTGGCCAGGCAACTGAGTTGGTAGGATGTGCTGTGGGTAACCCAGGGATTCAGGTTCAGACAGGCCCAAAATGGGCACAAAACAGGAGGGTTTGGCTCTTCTGTCAGTGTTCAGGTTTGGAATTTTCATCATTTTGTTCCCTCTCCAAATAATTGCAGCCAAACCTAGATCTAGGTATAGCATGGTTAAGGATAGCATAAAATTTCTGAATGCTAGTGATATCCATACTGCTAGATCTTTGGCAACTTTCCTATGCAGTCCCCTATCCCTGAGGTCACACTCTTTGACCTCATCCCAGCTCTTCTATGGTCTGCCTCTCGCAACCCTATCCCCAACGTTTACATATCCCTTTCTGCGCCCAGTTGTCAGCTCCTATCCTTTCCACATGTCCAGCCAATCTCAGTCAGCACCTCCTCATCACAACAACACACTCCAGTCCCATCCTTGCTCTCAACTCTTCCATCATAAACCTAGCCCCCCAAGGCCTCGCGTTCAAGGAAGCACTGCACATCCACCCACTCATTGTCATTTCTGTATGTTTAAGCCTGCAAATATCCTCTTCCTTTGCTGCCCAAGTGTCACTACCATACAGTATTGCACTCCTGGCACATGACACATACAGAGGTCCTTAGCACAGAGGGAAAGCTCTCTCAGTGTCAGGAGAGGCAACAGCTCACTGAATTTCTTCCAACAACTCCTCACTCTAGCCACAGAGCTAGCTTCAGCCCCACCTCCAGCACATAACATGTCTTCCAAATAACAAAACTCTTCTACATACTCGAGAGACTCACCAACAAGGTCAGTCCTTCCATGCCTGACAATCTTCACCTGCTCTACCCGACACACGGCACACATGAAATCAGCATTATCTTGCAGTCTACCTCTAGTACCACTACATATCTTATGCACTCACTTATCACAGACTGCACAAGATGGAATTACTTTCCACGCCCTTGTGGCAGATCTCACATGGCCACTCTCCCTCTTCTTTGACAGTACTGCCACCAGCCCTATACACCATCACTTTAGTAATATCTGCACTTACTTTGAGCCCTTGTGTTTCATACCATCTCTGCACTTCCCAAATCTTTCCGCTGCCTTCCTTTCATTCTCTGTAATCAACACCAGATCATTAGCATACATCATCTCCCACGGGAGTCCATTTCTGAAGTCACATGAGAGGGTTTCAAGTACCATGATAAACAACAAGGGGCTCAAAATTGACCTCTGGTGCACACCAGCATTCTTGGAAAACTTGTCACTCAGATTTCCGTTCACACTTACCTGGGTGTAAGCACCCACATAAATGGCCATAACCACCCTAACCAGCCACTCCTTGATCCCAAGCTTTCTCATTGCCCACGTCACCACCTCTCTAGGGACTCTGTCAAAGGTCTTCTCCAAATCAACAAAAACAAAGTACAATTCCCTTTTTTTTCCTATATATTTTTTCCTGAAACTGTCGAACAATGAATATGGCATCTGTGGTCCCTTTGCCTGACATAAACCCAAACTGTATCTCATCAATATTCACATTTTCTCTTAACATACCTTCTAGAATTAGGAGAGAGGTTTCATAAGTTGATTGGAAGTCAGGAGACAGCAGGAATATACCATTACTTTTGAGGGGGATGAATTTGTGTGTAGGCTATGATATAGGAAGCATATCTCAGAATATGGATGTACAAGGTTAATCATATCTTGTATAGTACTTACACTTTCAGATTTGATAGCTTTTCCATTTGTTATCTTTACTGAATGATGCAATCAGTTCATGATTACACATTATATAATCTCAGACTTCCTCTGTGTCATTGTAGTTGGCTCACCTTGACAAATTTTAGTCCTTCTGCTGCTTAGTTCCTGTATCTAAGTGGCAGAATAAGACAGTATTATGGTTTTGCATCCTCCCCATAGATCTTCATTGTGATTTGCATGATAATCTAGTCTTTATCCCTAGAAACAGCTCAGCATTCAAGGTGGAGAGATGCCAGGTTTTTGTCAGTTTAGGGTGGACATGTAGTCTCTATGGTTTGTCTTTATTGTTTTATGTATTCATTATTATTATTATTTTTTACTGTGGATCAAATTTAGCGATTCATCTCTTCCGTTTATAAACCGGTACAACAGATAGGCTTTCATTCTCAGTTCTCACAGAAGGTATAACCAATGAGTACTGTACTGTCTTCCTGTGCAGTGTATATTTTGTCATTTGTACTCTCATTATAAGTTTCATTAAAGAATTTGTATCATATGTTTAGTTTCTGTGTCACTCAGTGTGTTAAGTTTATGTAATATATGGTTAATCGTTTAAGTCCTGCCGTTGGTTAGCAGTTAAGTTCCAGTTTTTACTTTCTCCCTTTATATAAGTAGCAACTGCTCTATATTCTTTCCATAGCACTTGTTCATGATTAGCATTAAACTGCAGGCTTAGGTATTCCAAGTAGCTCAGGGAATTTCGAGATATCTCCTCCTAAAACGACATTAATAGGTTTTTTTTTTTTTTTTTTTTTTTTTTAATAACAGAACGGAGGAAGGAAAAACAAATGGAGAAAAAAAATAATCCATACACCAGATTACTGGTGTCCTCTGTTCATAAAATATCTGTAACAGTTAGACTTGAAGAGTTGTAGGTTGAAATTTGGAGGAAAACAACTCTGGGGAAGCGAGTTCCAGAGAGATGCAGTTCGGGGAATGAAAGAATTCTGATAGGCAGAAGTTCTGCAATATGGTTGAGTGACATTCCAATCATGAGCGCTACCAGATGCCCGTGTAGCACGAGGGAAGGCATGGAGAGGTGGCACCAGGTACATGACAATTGAGTTTAGTCTATGCATGTTGTGCAATTTCCCATTTTTTGTAACATGTAAAGAAATAAAATACAGTAGAAGTTTTAGCCAATATACTATTGGGGCCGCGGTAGTATGGTCAGTATGGTGCTGGCCTGCTGATCAGGAGGACCCGGGTTCAAGTCCCGGTGTGATAGAGGTTTCTTTAAAGTGTGGCTGAGGGAAGTTTGCGTAGCAGGCTTTCCTTAAAACCACAAGGCCCCTTACACTTCAGCTCACACACACACCAAGACACTTACACACACTACTACACACACACACACACACACTGCTACATACACACATCAAGACACGTACATAGCCACCTTCACACAGTAGACACACACACACACACACTGCTACATACACACATCAAGACACACACAAGACACGTACATAGCCACCTTCACACAGTAGACACACACTACTACATACATACACACATCAAGGCACACACGACACGTACACAGCCACCTTCACACAGCAGACACACCACACACACACAGGGAGAGGGAGGGACAGACACACCACAGGCAGACAGAGAGGGGTATATACAAAACACAGGGAGTGAGAGAGGAGGGGGTTTTATTAAAAAGTCCAATTTTGGTATACCTCCTGTGGCAAAATTGATATAGCCCCCCTTTAATATTTTTTGGATATTTTCATTTAGTGCCCCCCAGGCCCCAGACCCACTCGGCTGAACCAAATTGTCTGGCGTCAGCTGGAACATGGTGCTAGAGTTATGTCGGTCATGCGGGGGTTAATGGTGACAGTGTAGTAACTGTCAGGCTCCTATGACTCACTCAGCCGAACAAAATCGTCTGTCAGCTGGAATGGAATACTAGAGTTGTCCCAAGCACCAGAGGGTTAAGAATCTTAACCCTCTGGTGCTTGGGACAACTCTAGTACCCCATTTCAGCTGACTCAGACGATTTTATTCAACTGAGTGAGTCATAGGAGCCTGACAGTGTCAATACCGTCACCATTAACCCCATCACGACCGACATAACTCTAGCATCATGTTCCAGCTGACGCCAGACAATTTGGTTCAGCCGAGAGAGGATCCTAGGATCCTGAGAGACATTATAACATCACAAACAAAATACAAAATGCCTTCCCTTCATCTTGAACGTACTATAATTCATTTACATTAAGTAAGCTCGTATTTTCGTATTTTTGCAGCTTATTTCATGTATCTTAGTTAAAAGAAAAAAATACTACGAGCCGGTGAATAAAACCAACACTTGTAGACGAAGACTATAATTACCAAACAGTTTCGGTGGACACTGCCACCATCTTCAGTGGTCAAGATAGTGAGAGGGAGTGACATACTGACACTACAAGGGTTCCTTTTTATGCGTGTGTGTGTGTGGAAGGGTGGGGTAAAGGTGAGGTGGGGTGGGGTAGATTGTAAGCGGGCAATAACCAACGGGTGATTTTGGGGGGGACATTACCGGACAGGTCAGGTGTAATTCCTATCTAACCTTACCTGTGTCGTAGCAGGAAGGGACATTCCCTTCCTGCTACGACACAGGTAAGGTCAGATAGGAATTACACCTGACCTGTCCGGTAATGTCCCCCTCAAAATCCCCCTTGGGTTAATCCCCGCTTACAATCTACCCCACCCCACCTCACCTTTACCCCACCCTTTCACACACACACAGGCATAAAAAGGAACCCTTGTATAATCAGTATGTCACTCCCTCTCACTATCTTGACCACTGAAGATGGTGGCAGTGTCCACCGAAACTGATTGGTAATTATATTCTTCGTCTACAAGTGTGGGTTTTATTCACCGTCTTTGATTATCACGCAAGAGTGATTCATCCAGCCAATACTACGAGCTCTGTATCTTTTTATAGCCCTTCTTCGTGACTAGCATCGTATTCTAGTTATCTATAGTTACAACTGAGCATTCAAGTTGGAGGGATCACAACTTTAAGCAATTACAGTAAACAAACAAACAAAAAACAAGTGTCGTCCTCTTGACCTCTCGTCTTCGCAGGAATGCAGCGGTGGCGCCATCTTGTGCGTGGAATGCGTGAAGTGGAGGCTCTTGAGTGGAAGGAGCACGGAGCCACGGGAGACTTAATAATATTCGCTAGTCAGCCAGTCTAGAAGCCTGGGACATTTGCCTGAAATAATAATAATAATAATAATAATAATAATAGAAATAACAACAAAACCACTCATATACATAATTCAATATCTTAGTCACTCGATCTGTCCATTCCGCCCCTTTAGTACGAGACGCATTTCTCTAAGCTATTTTTTCTAACATGGGAGGTTCGATACGTTTGATTGAGCCTATCCATAAGACTCCTAAAACTGAGTAAATGCCTCTTAAAGTTGCAAAATATAAAATATAAAACGTCTATATGATATAAAAACCTTTGTTCACCTCCGGGACTCGATCTGTGTTAGATAAGACTGGTTTGGTTAAGGTACGGTAGGGATGGGATTGTTGTGGCAGGGTGGGGTAGCGTTGGGTCGGTTATGGCCAGGTGGGGTAAGGTTGGGTTAGTTTTGGCAGGACGGCGTAGGATTGGGCCGGTTTTGGCAGGGTAGGGTAGGACTGGGTCGGTTTTGGCAGGGTGGGGTAGGATTGGGTCAGTTTTGGCAGGATGGGGAAGGGTTGGTCGTGTTTGGCAGGGTGGAGTAGGACAGGGTTGGTTTTGGCAGGGTGGGGTAGGATCGGGTCGGTTTTGACAGAGTGAGGTTAAATTGGGCTGATTATGCCGAGGTAGGGTAGGGATGGGTCGGTTATGGCAGGGTTGAATAGAGGTGGGTCGATTAGGGCAGGCGAGGGTAAGCATGGGTAGGTTATGGCTGCGTTGGGGAGGGTAGGATAGGTTATGGCAGGGTAGGATAGGGCTGGGTGGTGGTGGGTTGGGCTGGGTAGGGTAGTGTAGGGCTGGGTAGGGTAGGGTAGGGTAGGCTGAATCAGGGTAGTATAGGGTACAGAAAAGAGGTGGGTATAACTGCCGTTTAGTTCCGTCATATCCAACGCCTATTTCACTCAGTTATACTACACTGTCTCATCATATTTGGGGCGATCTTCCCTACGATTTTTGTTCTTCTCCGCTTAGTTCAGTCCTTTAGTTCATTCATGACCCTTGGCTTTCCTTTTTATTTTTTTTTTATGTGGTGGAGCGCAGGTGCACGAGGCTAGACCACCATTAGTCCAGAATATTTAAGGGTAGGCCACCAAACTACGCCCTGGTAACGTCTACACGTCAAAACATCTGTCCACCTCTGGGACTTGAACTGCGGAGCGCTGGACACAGAGCTCTCGGTTTGCGGATGTCACTTTTACACTTTGCTAGCTTCTGACGATATCCTACAGCTTCAGAAAACCCTCTTAGGATGACGGGACAGAATCATTTAACCCTTCAGACCAAGAACGATTTATTTACTTTGTCCTAGCTGACCGCACGATTTTATTCAACTTAGGAGATCCCCTGACAGAGAAGGGGTTGATGCTGGCTGTATCTAATCCCTCAAATTCAAACTTCCTCTCCAGAGCTGAAGAAAATCGTCTGGAGAAAGAATGAAGAAAACTGAAGAAAGTGTTAGAGTGAAAAATGAGTTAGATAAGATTGGTTTGGTTAGGGCAGGGTAGGGTTGGGTCGGTTATGCCAGGGTGGGGTAGGGTTGGGTCGGTTTTGGCAGGGTGAGGTAGGACTGGGATAGTTTTGGCAGGGTGGGGTTGGACTTGGATGGTTTTTGAAGGGTGGGGTAGGGATGGGTCGGTCTTGGCAGGGTGGGGAAGGGACGGGTCGGTCTTGGCAGGATAGGGTAGGATTGGGTCGGATATGGCAGGGTAGGGTAAGATCGGGTCGGTTTTGGCAGGGTGGGAAAGGATTGGTCGGGTTTGGCAGGGTGGAGTAGGACTGGGTTGGTTTTGGCAGGGTGGGGTAGGATTGTGTCGGTCTTGACAGGGTGGGGTAAGGTTGGGTTGGTTTTGGCAGTATGGGGTAGGGATGGGTCGAGTTGCCTTTGGGGGGGTAGGATAGGTTATGGCAGGGTAGGATAGGGCTGGGTGGTGGTGGGCTGGGTAGGGTAGTGTAGGGTTGGGTAGGGTAGGGTAGGCTGAATCAGGGTAGTGTAGGGTACAGAAGAGAGGTGGGTATAACTGCCATTTAGTTCCGTCATATCCAACGCCTATTTCACTCAGTTATACTACACTGTCTCATCAACTTTGGGGCGATCTTCCCTACGATTTTTGTTCTCCTCTTAGTTCAGTCCTTTAGTTCATTCATGACCCTTGGCTTTCCTTTTTATTTTTTTTTTAAATTTTTATGAGGTGGAGCGCAGGAGCACGAGGCTAGACCACCATTAGTCCAGAATATCAAAGGGTAGGCCACCAAGCTACACCCTGGTAACGTCTACATGTCAAAACATCTGTCCACCTCTGGGACTTGAACCGCGGAGCGCTGGACACAGAGCTCTCGGTTTGCGGATGTCACTGTTACTCTTTGCTAGCTTCTGACGATATCCTACAGCTTCAGAAAACCCTCTTAGGATGACGGGACAGAATCATTTAATCTTTGAAGCCAAGAACAACTTATTTACATTGTCCTAGCTGACCGCATGATTTTATTCAGCTTAGGAGATCCCCTGATAGAGATGGGGTTGATGATGGCAGTATTTAACCCATCCAGTTCGAAATTTCTCTCTACTGTAGAGGTGAAGAAAATCATCCGAAGGTAGAGAGAAGAAAACAGGAAAAGTAATGTAGTGGTGAAAGGGCTGTACAGGGGAGGGTAGGTTAAAGTAAAGTAGAGTTGGGTCGGCAATGGCAGGGTAGGGTAGGGTAGGCTGAGGTAGGCTAGTGTAGGGTTGAGAAGAGTAGGGTAGGGTAAATTGAACTGAATAAGTATATACAATAAAATCTGGCGATACAACAACCAGGGTCATATGCCGCCGGACGACAACGAGAATAAAAGCACTCGAAAAGATGAAATACACACACACACACACACACATACACACACACACATACACACACACACACACACATACACACACACACACACACACACACACACACACACACACACAAAATACAATTCATAATTAAAACAAGAAAAACACTAAGAACACTAAAACCACTGTATACTAAATTTTACACGGTAGTGCAGCTGCCTACCCCAAGCAAAGGTTTCCCCCTCCACCACAACAAGCATCCTCTCCAAGTACCAACAGAAGACTACAATCCCTCTCCTGCCCGGTGCTCAGAGAGGTAACGATGGCGCAATTCCCCAACAGTGGACACCATCAGCAAAAGCCGAAGAGTCAGGGGGACGAAGCATTCCACACAGAAAGTAGGGGGAGAGTCCTCCATTAAAAATCAATGAGAGAACCAGGAAGGGCCCATTGGGAGCCAGCATAAAGCCGTCTCCCACCTGCATTCAGACCTCGGCAAATGAAGGGGCCCGTTTACCCACAAATATCACACATTTTGTTGGCCCTCACCGCATCCCACCTACTCTGCCAGTGGGAGCAAACAGTGAGTGGTTAGATGAATATCACTGAGCGAGGCAGGGGAGAGGTGAGGATGGGCGAGAGGCAGCAGCCTTTGCCAGAGCGTCAGCATGCTCATTGCCCACAACGGTACAAAACCACAAAGCAGTCCCTAGCAAGCACAGCCATTCTAAAACACTGTAGACAACAAAAGAGGATTGGACGGGAAAACACAAAATGGAGATCGGCAGGGTCGTTAAAAACTGTATAACAAACAGGAGGGAAGCTAAATATCAATTTAACTGCGAGTAAAATAGCAGTAAGTTCTGCGATAAAAGTAGATACGATGGGGGGAAGACTCCTACCACGAATGAAATCGGGAAATATAACACCCAAGCCTGTTCCCTCACGGGATTTCAATCCATCAGTACATACGAGAATCGAGACACTGTGAGAGGAAGCATGTTCTAAAAAAATAGCAAAGAGCCGCCTGTGAGGAAAGAAAGGCCCCTCTCTCAGGAAAGTAAACACACGGTTGCACCCCTGAGAGGAGCCAGGGAGCCATCCTTGGTACACGCACAGGACAAACAAGAAAGGTTGGAACATCCACATCCCCCATGGCAGCCTTCACCCTGTACCCAAACGGATGTGGTTAGCGAGGATACGGCGAGGCAGAAAACTCCCTCCGGAACAGAGCCAACAAAATCTTCCTGAACTTTAGCAAAGACGGTGACACTAAGGACACTAGTTTGAGGCACTCCCTCCTCTTGAGGATATGAGGGAAACAAGGTGGCACCAATACGGAAAAATTCCATAATCAGTAAAGGCAACCTACCACGCAAACCAAGATGGTGACCTGCAATACCTGGCTTGTGAAACGGTAGGACAACAGCCCCCCGCCAAGAAGCAGGAGTGGACGAATCTCTCCAAATTCTATTTATAAGACTCAGGAGGAAGGACACTGCTTCATCATCCAGGTACATCAGCACTGCATGGGGAATATTATCGACTCCGGAGAAGTGTCATGACAGGGAAAGGGTAGACCAAAGTTTACACCAAGACAAAGGAATGTTGTAAGTCTCTCCGCCCCCAGAACGGATGTCCAACACCTTAATCTCCTCCACCTCCCTAAGCCTGGCAAAAACCGAAGAACGAGTATCCCTACAGGAGACCTCAGCGGTAGGATAGGGTAGGGAACGCTAGGGCAGGGTAGGCTGGGGTAGGGCAGGGTAGGGCAGAGAAAAGTAGGTTAGGATGGGTTGGTTTAGGCTAAAGTAGGACAGAATAGGAGAGGGGTAGAATGTGCCTAGTCCAGGAACGAAAAATATATCAGTTATCCATGTAACTAGCGTTTTCTATTTCGGTAGATTATTTTCTTGTCTGCCTAAAGAATCGTGATGTACGAACAATGAGATTAGATATCGAAACTGTAAGATGCGAATTAGTTACAAAGACGGTATTTTGTTTTGGCTAACGTTACATCGATACGTTCAGCTAAGAGCAACTCGGCAGAACTGAACGGTACATGACGTGCTAGATGAACGCTGTGACCGGAAAATAAATATATATGTATATATACTTCAGCATACAGTAAGCGATTTTATGTTAACTGAAGAGAAGCCACCACAGCTAATGGGTTAAGTTTACACACACACACACACACACACATTGCGAAAAGTTTCACTGACGAAGTGGGTGGTTACTGTCCCCCTTGAGCAAGGGGACTGGTGTGTGCGTGTGTGGTCACAGCCTTGCCCTTAGATCGGACTATATGAGCTCTCAGCTCCCTTCCGGGAGGGTAAAAGCTGACGATCACGACCATCAAGTGATCCTGACCGACCCGGTGAATTACACACACACACACACACACACACACACACACACACACACACACACACACACACCATTACTTGCAACTGGCTGGCCTATCATACAGCCATATCCTATATTCATGAAGTACAACACATCGTACATTTATGTAGTATGTATAAAAAAAAAAAAAAAAAAAAAAAAAGATGGTTATATAATACAGAACTGGGAAATATGATGATGATGATGATGATGATGATGATGAGGGGAGTAAACAGGGTGAGATGAGGAGAATGAGAGAGATGGATGGACATAACAGTGAATGTATTATGTATATTAACATGACAAATGCCGAAGTAAGCTGGTAAGGGTGAGGTAATATGGAGCCTGACCCTACCGTGACACCATATAATTATTGATTTATCCACCGATAGATCTATCTATCTATCTATAGCCCGACGCCCTAATCCCGCAAAGAGTGGCCGCAGACAAAACGCCTCCAAGTCGCTCTGTCACCCACCATTTGACTACCCTCCCCCAAATCACCCCCCCCCATATACCTCTCAACTCCGTCCCTCCACCTCATCCTCGGTCTACCCCTCCCTCTCCCTCCCTCCACTTCACCTACATACACCCTCTTAGTCAGTCTTTCATTCTCCATTCTCTCCACATGTCCAAACCACCTCAATGTATTTCTCCTAATCATGTCAACCACATCCACATCCACCCCACAACGTTCCTTCACTTCTTCATTCGTCAACCTGTCCCACCATGTCACTCCACATGCTCCTCTCAAGTAACTCATTTCCACTGCTCCCACTCTTGACTTGTTCCCCTCTTGCAAGGTCCACGCCTCGCTTCCATACATCAGGGTAGGGATCACAATACTATCATGCAGTGACTTCTTAACTTCCATACTCACCTCCCTACTTCTCATCACTGCTTTCAGTGAACCAACAACCTTCCTTCCCTGCTGTACCCTTTCACGCACTTCATCCCCCAAAGTTCCATCCTTACTCATGACACTACCCAAGTACTTGAATATATATATATATATATACCTCTCCAGTCCTTCCTTCCATCTCATCCTCAGCCTCCCCCATCCCCTTCCACCTCACCTACACTCTGCTAGTCAGTGTCTCTTCTCCATTCCCTCCAAATGGCCAGACCTTCTCAAGGTATTTCTCATAATACTTTCCATCACATGATACATTGCATAATAATTACCTTAAGCCATGCAAAGGAAGGCATGTTGCCTCGTGTTGTGGCCCCGTGTAGATAGATTAGTATGTAGTCCTCTGCAATTAACTGGTCTCGTGTTGTCAGCACATACCTGTACAAGTAATATATTAGTTTCATATACCTTTGTGCCATTAATGTATTAGGTGGTCCATCTATTGTGCTCTCCAGTCTTGTCTGTTGCAGGAAGGACTGTCTACTAATGTGAGGAACAAAGTCATTTTGGCTGCCTCATAAAATTATTAATTAACTGTACAGTCAGTGAACATAATAGAATAAACAGTAAAAGGCATGAAAAAGGCTATGGGAAGTAGAAAATGATGCAGGGTATGCACTATACTATTTTTACTATAACATGGCTCAGATTTTTGTCCTTTAGTGACTTATTTCATGTTGCTAGTGGGAGAAAAAGACAATACTACACCTGAACATCCTTTTCATATCTTTATAGGTGACATCATATTCTAGTGTTAATTTATTGTTACAACTCATCATTAATGATGTTGACATGGTAGTTTTAGGCCAAGTTAGAGTTAAAAGGATATAGTATTGCTGACTGAGCTGTCCCAGCAACACATGAACTATGGTTGCATAATACATGGATCACCCTTGATAAGTTTCACTTATATATTTTATTAAGACTTTATACAAGTTTCATATACTGTACTTGTATTTCCATTGTGTAAGTTAGCAGTACCAGTCATATAAAAGTAGCTGATACTTTATTTATATTTCCATATAAATCACTGTTCCAGCATTAGGCCTACATTATTTTAAAATACAGTAATTTCATTCAAGCTGGAAGAAAACTTACATGAAGAGGTTGTCCATGACATAATCATAGTCTTTGCGTGACCTGTCAGGGAGGAAGCAGGCAGAAAAGACGATGATGGCCTCATTAGCCCCTGGATAGTAACCCCCGTGGCTCAACACTTTCTTGTACGGCTCAATCACCTGCAACATTATCATCACCATCATCATCATCATCCCAACCTCTTTTCCCATACAAGGGTGGGGTGAGGTAGGGTTAAGAGAGCAATAAAAAACACTAATAAACTAGAGGGAGAACTATCTAATTTCTGCCTAGTTAACTAGGCTGCACTCTCATTCACTCACCATTCATGCTCCTGGGATTCTGACTCCACCTTGCAGTCACATTCCTTACAGAGAGAGTGATGGCCTTGGGAGAGGGGGGGAGAACCAACACATCATCCATTTTGGGATGAGATACTCTAGAAAATATGAGTATGAAACGTATTGAAGACGAGGAAAATTTATATAATTAATGCTGAACGTAAGAAAGCTAAAGATAGCGACATACAGTTAACAAATTAGAAAATTGCCAAATTTCGCAACATCAAAAGCAGTGTTTTGGTGATGAGACTTACGGCAGTGTCTAAGGGGCAGGACTCCCATTGGATGGCATGGATTTCTAATTTTGAGCATCCTGTAAGTTTTTTAAAATTTGCCTCCATTTGCTGTGACAGATAATGATGCATTCTAGAAGATGTGGCAGCACATACAAGAGAGTTTGCTGTATATGCACAATATATTGTATATATATATATATAGAGAGAGAGAGAGAGGAAGTGAGGAGTGTGTGCTGCAGCACAAGCTATTGATTTGTGATATGGTGTTTAAAGAACAAGTGATGAAAAAGAGGACTTATGTACCTAGGAGGAAAATATGGAAGCTGGAAAATCAAGTAGTAAGGGATGTCTTCTATAGCGAGTTGAGGAGAGTGGTGGCTGAACAAGGAGTCGTAGACTGAGGCGTTAATGAACAGTACAGAGCCCTTAAGAACAATCTCTTGAGAGTTACTGATGTAATGTGTGGTTGGACAAGAGGACCACCAAGACATAAAGTAGCTTGATGGTGGGATGAGGGTGTAGAAGCTGCAATTAAGATGAAAAGAAGGCTTTTCTGGGAATGGAAGAAGGATGGTAGCAAGGAGGAATACTTGGCTGCCAAGCATAGGGCTAGAAGAGAGGTATACAGGGTGAAGTCTGAGTCACAGAGACTTTTTCTTGATAACCTAAACCAAGGGTCTATCATTAATTTTAGTATTTGCCCCAAGTAACTGTACTCCTTGACTACTTCAAGAATTTCTTCTGGTATACTGATGATGCTCTTTGGTATGTGAAGATTACACATTACAGTAGTTTTAGTCCAGTTCATCTTTAGCCCTACTTTGAGACTTTCTCTGTTCGGTTCATTTAACTTTTCTTGCAAATAAATGTACCATCATGCAATCCCATTTTGCCCATATAAAAAGGAGCCCTGAGGCCCAGGCATAGGCTACCCATTCCTAATATTTATAGGCAATGGTGACCAGCCCCACTTTCCCGTGAGTGGCATTGTGCAAGCAAAGAGCCCCCAACTTCCTCCTCAGATGAAACCCATAGATGCTCCATCTGGTCACAGTGCCTTAACCCACTAAGCCACCAAAAACCATTTGGTTATACAGATATACTGACTGAAAGTATCCAAGCAGATGTTGCTCATAAAGGTGTACAGTACGTACTATGGGTGGATGGGGTTTACTGCTCACACAATACCATTCTGGGACAATAGATTGGTCATTCTCACTTCAAAAATCAGGAATTAAGTAGACCAACCCAGGGTCCCTATGTTCCTGGTGCGGCAATAAAAGATTGGATGATGGATAAATGATGATGTACTGACCTTCATGTCAATCCTCCGTTCAATTCCAGATATGACAACTGATCGCCATGACCGTTCCTCACTGGTTTCCTGCACTGCTGTGTACTCAGGTAGTGGCTCTATCCTTGGCTGAGGACCCAGACCTGAATCAAGATAGAAGGGTCTTGTTATCTATTCTTTTTCTTCTTTCTTTTTATTTTTTTTTTTTTTTTTTTGAGAAGGGATGTCTTCATGTTGTGTCACTGATATAACCAGGCAACTCCACTGCCTGATAATGCTAATGCCCCTGAGCTCTCATCCTATCCCCTGAAAAGAGGTTGATGGACTGCAGGGGAAGGACAATGTACACCTGCAGTCCACTGGGTTCATGTTTCAGATGAGCATGATGGCACAACAACAACAGTTTTTTTTTTTTTTTTTTTTTTTTCCCAAATAAAGCCACTGTAAGTTACAGAAAGATTGAGTGTTAAAGTTCTTTTGTCACCTGTAAAGCTCACTTGCCAATTTCCCTATTTCGGTAGTAGATGGATGGCTACCATCAACTTGGGAGATACTACCATGAGAGTGGTATGTGATTACAAGCTCTGTAACAAGGCACATAATCATCATTCTCAGGCATGAAACTTTGACAAATTGTTAGAGTCCAGGTTGAGACATTTATATTGTTACAAAGCTTACCGAACATCTCTGATATCTTTTTTCAGCAGTTATCAGCAACTGTAGGAAAGTAATTAGCTAGTTTTGGCACTTAATTTAGTTGCCAGTTCATATAAAACATAAGTAATACCCTGATCAACCCTGTATGGTATGACGATTCCACGAGAGGAAACATGGCATCATTTTGCTTGTGCATGTACCTTATATATCCTACTGGCTGCACGGAAAAAACTGTGATATTATGGAACTTATCACTGTAGTGCATTTATTTTAGGTGAATAACCAAGGGGACGCATTCCTGCCTAATAACTATAGATTCATGAAATTCATGCAAGGTCACATGCTATAAAACTGCTTCAAAGAAACTTGGATTTTCATACAAAATCCATAATGTCTACCCTAATGAGCAGTTAGCAGTAATTTGCAAGTCATGTGCAGTCTCAGCATAAATAATGCTTTCCCATGTGGAGTGGATGTGGAGATGTTCCACTAAAACAACTGGACAAAATTCAGAGCAAAGCTATAAGAATAATTAATAATCCTGCAATTATAAATTAACTACCTCTCTTACAAGTAAGACAAAGTATTGCCTCCCTTGAATTATTTTACAGATACTTTTATGGCAAATTCTCAGACAAAGTTGCATCCATTGTGCCACCTCTCCAAACATTCCCCTGTGCTACATGGGCATCTGGTAGCACCATGACTTGACTGTCACACTGCCATATTGTAGAACTTCTGCATATCAGAATTCCTTTATTCTCCAAACTACTTCTCTCTGGAACTTGATTCCCCAGATTTTTCCCCAAGACTTCAGCCTTCAGCAGTTTAAGTCAAACTGTTGCAGAGTTTTTATGAATGGAGGATACCTGTAATTTGGTGTATGATATTTTGTTTTGTTTGGTTTTTCCTTCCTCTGTTTGTCTTTTGTTTAGAAAAAAAAAAAAAAAAAAGGACAAGAACCCAGTAAATTGCAGGTTGAAGTTGCCCTTGCATTCAATCATCCTCCTTTCAGGGGATAGGAAGACTGGGAGGGCTTGTACAACTGGGCCGTAGTATCACCCCATTACACTGGTGTCACCTTGTGAAGTCATCCCTATCCAGAACCATGCAACCTTTTGATACTGCCAGACCAATTGTCAGTCAGCAATACTCACACCCCATGATGGATTTCACCATGGGTGTCTGGAGAGGGGGGCAAGGGGGGGCAGTTGCCCCACCTTAGAATTCCAAAGTGTGTCTGGAACTTTTCCGGACGTCACGTATATTTTCGTTCCTTTGAGTTATAGCACATCAGCATATGAAGACTTTTCGCCTGCAATTTAAGTACATCTTGATACTATATATTATAGTGAATTATATGTTCGGTCGGCACATATATGTATAATTTCTTTTATTTTGCCCCCACTTACAAAAAATCCTGCAGATGCCCCTGGATTTCACAGTTCATCCAGTGTATCTGTGTCAACACGGGTGAGCACATTGGTGAACTCGCCACATGAAAGCATCTGTGTATCATCTTCATCATTGTCACATAGGTTCTTTTCATGTAACCTTTTGTTGTAACCAAACAGCTCTTAGCAATACTTACATTCCATAATGGATTCCTGCCGTACATCTAGTGTGTCTGCATCATCAATGAACTTGTCTTGTGAAAGCACCTGTGCGTGATTGTCATTATTTCATATAATCCTTTGATATATTCAGACCAGGTGATGACATAATTATGGAGGTATGCAAAATGTAGGAGGACTGCTTGATGTAACAGAATGGGTTAAGGTAAGCCTGTGCCCATGGTCAGACACGATGAAATGGCTGTTAATCCTTTGCCCAGAGTTAACACATAAAGAAAAAGAGAAAAAAAAACTCACGCTCCATGATGGATTCCTCTAGTTCATCCGGTGTGTCTATGTCATCTGGCATAAGCATATCAGTGAACTCATCATGTGAGAGCATCTGTGCGTCATCGTCGTCGTCGTCATCATCGTCATTGGTGTGTTGGCTGAGGGAGGAGAGGGAGTGTTGGTCGTCCTCCACCGCCACTGTTAGAAGCTCCTCTGTCACTGTTAAACGTTTCTTCCGGGTCACCTCCAAGCTTGACGGACGCTCTGTAGAAGAGATGCTCAAAAATAAGAAACTGGGAGTGAGATTCTTGAACATAACTGTATTTATGATCAAGGCCCTGTTGTAACTGTGATATGTATTCCCAGGAAGGACAAAGAAAGGACAGTACAGTGTCTTCCCATGTCTCTTGTTCTTCCCAGAAAAAGAAATCTTGGTTATGAGAGATATTATCATAGGTTAATATATATATTTTTTGAGGGAAGAACAAGAAAAGGGCAGTACAGAATCTCTCATATCTCTGGTTCTTCCTGTAAAATACATATAAGTTATAACAGGGAATTGATTGCAAATGTGTTTGAGAATCCCACCTTGGGATTGGATTCATAAATACACATAGCCCTGTATTTTCTTTGGTTAAGTAGGCCCCCCTAGATTTTATCTGTGTGTCTAATATAATGTACCATTGTATCTCTGTTTCTAATATACTGTTGATATATATACAGTTAACTTTTGTGGTACATGGGGGGGACAATCATCCTGTCCCTCAGTGTAGGGATGCCCTATGGTCTCTACACTGAGTGACAAGCCTAAAGGTTTCCTGTACCCTGGAAACCATTTACTACACTGGGTGGTAACCATATAACTGGGGTTTTTGGCAAGGTTAAGTATACCCCAGATTCCCCTATCAAAAATCACTTATCATGGCAAATGTTTTGGAGAGCCTCAGAGGACCCAATACCAGCCAAGGACCCCAACCAAATGGACAGGTTTCATGGCCATGTGGAATGTGAGAGGTGTGAATCAGGACAGCAAGAGGGCGGAAGTGGTGAATGTGTTCAAGAGTGCGAGATATGCCATGATGACATTGTGTGAAACAAAGATGAAAGGGTGTGCAGTGGAGGAGTGGGAGGGTGTAAAGTGTGTGAGGTCAGGCATGAACGGGCGAGGAAGATGCAAGGAAGGAGTTGCTTTGTTGATGAATGAGGTGTGGCAGAATGGAATGAGAGACTACAAATGTGTCACCTTGAGATGTATGTATGTCATGTTCAAGTTTGAGAAGGTGAAAGTGGCTGCCGCTGTGATTCTAGCATATGCACAGTGTGATGACAGGAGTGAGAGAGAGAAAGACAGGTTTTGGAATGAGCTGGATGATGCAGTGGGAGAAATGCCTAGGAGCTAGAAAGTGATTGTAATGGGCAATATGAATGGAAGAGTAGGCACTGGTCCTGAGGATGACATAATGGGTTGTAATGGAGTACCAGGAGAAATTGATAACGGGAAGCAACTGAAGGATATATGTCAGGAAAGGAGGTCCTGCATTTGTAACTCGTATTTCAAACACAGAGATGCACATAAATATACATGGTATAGAGGGAATGGGGATCAAGTTGAATGAAGCCTGACTGATTATGTGCTTGTGGAGGTCGATGCTGGGAATGGTTGCTGATACGAAGGCAGTAAGAGGACGATGTGGTCTGTCAGATCATATGATTGTGGTATGCAAGATCAAGCTGAAAGGAGTGAGGTGGACCAGGAGAGAGAGGAGCAGTCAGGGAGAAAGTCTGAAAGTCGAGAATCTGAGGATCAAAGAAATGGATGAATACAGGACCAACGTAGGGAGGAGTTAGAATCAGTATATTGGAATGAAATGGATCTGGACATCCTGTAGAATGCATATAGGGATTGCTTAGTTAGGAATGCTGAAGTGGTGTGTGGTGTGGCAAGAGTAACAACAAAGAAGAAAGGTACAGCATGGTGACGTGAAGAGATTAAGAGAGCAGTGAAGGAAAAGAGAATAAAGTGGCTGGAGTGGTTAAAGGACAGGGGTTCAATTGAAATAAGAACTGAATATATTGAGTGCAAGAAGCATGAAAAGAGACTAGTGAAGAGGAAAAGGAGATAAATGATGATCAAGGAAGAAAAATGAATGCAAATTCCTCTGAAAATAGGAAGTTATACTGGAAAGAGGTGCAGAAATGTAGAAGTGACAGTGGAAAGAAATGTGAAAGAGTGAAGGATGTAAGTGGTAGATTTTTAACCCATGGGGATGAAGTAGGGACAATAGGGAGAGAATATTTTGAAAGCTTGGTGAATAAATATTGAGAGAGCAGAGCCACTGTAATCATGATTGAGGATGCGCAGAGGATTGCAGTGATAGGAAACGTGACACTTGCACAGGTGAAGAATGCTGTGAAGTGGCTGAAACATGGGAAAGTAGCTGAGGTGTATGCAGAGATAATTAAGTGTAGTGGAGAGAGCAGAATGAAGTGCTTTTTGGAGATATGTAAGAAGGCATGGATGAGTGAAACTGTGCCAGCAGATTGGAAAAAGGCTGTGATTGTACCCCGGTAGTTGAGCAAAGTGGGTACAAGGATTATTGTGGCATAAGTTTATTAAGTGTGGTAGGGAAGGTATTTGGAAGAATTATTGTACAGAAAGTAAGAAAGATATCAGAAGTCCTAGTGAGTGGTGAACAGGGTGGCTTTAGGAGTGCCAGAGAATGTGTGGATCATATATTTGCTGTGAGACAAATAGTGGAGAAGGCTTGTGAGAAGGACTTTAAGGTGTTTATGGCATTCAAGGATCTGGAAAAAGCATACAGCAAAGTAGATAGAGAAGGATTGTGGAAGATTTTGCACATGTACGATGTAGTTGGGAAACTGCTAGGTGCCATCAAGAGTTTTTATGATAGCAAATGAAGCATGTGTAAGGGTAAATGGGCATCTAAGTGAATGGTTCATGATCGGTGTGGGTGTGTGACAAGGTTGTGTGATGTCCCCATGGTTGTTCAGTATATATATGGATGGGGTGACGAGAGAAGTAAAAACATGAGTAATGGAGAGAGGGATGGCATTGGTACTGAATGGTGATGGATGGAATATCTCAAATTTGTTGTATGCTGATGATGGAGTACTGCTTGCAAATACTGGACAAAAACTTAGTAGACTAGTGCAGAGTTTTGCAGATGTCTGTGACTGTCGTGCCTTGAAAGTAAATGTAGAAAAGAGTAAAGTGATGGTTATTGAGAAAGAAGGTGACTCCCAGTGTGATGTTACAGTGAATGGAGAAAGACTGCAATTGGTGAGAGAGTTCAAGTACCTGGGTACAGTGATAGAAAAGAGAGGAAAATGTGCAAAAAAAGTGGAAAGTCAAGTGACACAAGGAAGTAAAGAAGCTGGTGCTATTAAGACCTTGATAACAAACAGGCTTGAGTGTTGCAGCTGTGCGAGGCTAACATGAAGAAGTGTTCGTGCCAACTTTAACATATGGATGTGAGAGTATGGTGTGGCATGAAAATGAAAAGTCAAGAGTGAGAGCGGTAGAGATGGGACTGCTGAGGATTGTATGTGGAGTACAGAGAGTGGATAGGATACAAAATAATGATTCGTGAACGATGTGGAGTGAAGAAGTCTGTGGACACCAGAGTCAGAGAGAGTGCACTGAGATGGTATGGTCATATGGTGAGAATGGATAACAATAGAGTGGTGCAAAAGGTATATCTGAGCAAATCTGAAGAAGGGAGGAGGCGAGGTAGGCCAAGGAGAAGGTGGAGGGGTATGGTGGATGAGTGTATGAGGAAGAAAGGTATGGAAGTCAGTGAGGCTAGGTAACTGACAAGAGAACGAGCTGGCTTGATGAATGTTGTGAGAAGAAGCTCATGATCAGGGATTTGGCACCCCTTTTTAACGTGACAGCATCCAGAGTGATTATATCGGATACGTTTTTGTGAAAGTACAGAGTGTGATGAATGTTTTTAACGTATCAGATAGATCCAGGATTCTGGAGGCTTGAATGATGAGTGAATGGAAGCATGGACCATTGTACTGGGCAAATTTGGGCTGTCTAGACATTGCTGCTCCTCACTCTGCCCTAGGGTGGGAAAAGAGGTCCAGATGATACTGACTTTCAGTTATCTGTCATCACAATATACGGCTGAAGGCAGTATCTGGTGCTGCTGGCTCAGCTCTGTTAAAGCAATATCATTCATGGGAAAGTTTTTAGGATAGAGGGTCGACAGGGATAGTAACACAGTATCCTGCTCGACGCTGAATGTCGAGCCGATGGAGGGTATTATGCAATATCTGGTGTTTCACTTTATTTGGCATAGGGCTTGGCTGAATTACGCAGGATAATTGAAAGTTTACTGTACACATTTACAGTCACACTCTTCAGCCAGTCATCTGGAACAACACACTGATATATAATTGAGTTTTTCAAATCAGCAACTAAACCCACTCATATATATCTCCTGAGGCCTTCAGCTTTTCAGCAGTAAATCCAGAAACACCCACCACCTTCCCCAACTGCATATTGCCTATCGCTCTGCTCCCAGTATCAGCATCAATCAAAGTTCAAGGGCCAAACTTTGGATCTGCTGACTCTAAACTTTCCCTGTTCCAGTCAGACTCCTCATTCAGCAAACAGTTATAATGCTCTCTCCAGGGATCTTTAATATCTTCACTGTCTACCATTACCATTTTTTCATCATTCTTCATATACTGCTTACCTATGATATCCCTGTTTTCCTTTTTTGTCTGATTTTCTACCTTAAATACCATGTTCTTCCTTTTCAGATGAATAATGTTGGCAGTGATGATGATGATGATGATGATGATGGTCCTTTATGTATTATAAGTTGATGATGATGATGGTGGTGGTGGATCCTTGATGCTTCCTAAGTTTATAGTGATGATGATGACAATGAGAGTGATGATGTTGATGAAGATTCTTTACATATCCTAAGTTGATGATGAGAATAATGATGATCCTTTACCTTTCCTAAGGGTGACCTGGCTGGTTGGGGGTGAGACAACAGCGGTGTAGAGAGAATAATCGTCCTCTGTAGGGGTGACGGGTGGCTGTGAGGTTTCTTCCCTCTCTGCAAGTCGCACTCCCCCACACTCCTCACTGCCAGGCTCCACCAGGTATCGGAGGGTTGTCGGGGAGCTTGGGAAGTCCACTGGGGGTTGACAGGAAGGGAAATTGACAGACAGACTGATGCTTTAGTTTACTGGATGAATAAGTACATTAGACAGATTGGTACAGTAGTTAGAATTATAGACTGTTTTTTACAATTGACTTATATGATCACATGCTTTTATGTCTGTAACATTTAGCACATTTTTTTCATTGGTGTTTTTCACTGCTACATTGCCCATTTTTCTCATTATACCTGTATGTTCATTTCCTCACTTATATGATTGCTAGAACACTAAATTCATTAAAAAATCTATTGTTATACAATCCATCCACCCATCCATCATCCAATCCTACATTGCCCCTTGAGGAATGTAGGAGCCCGGGGCTAGGCAGTTGGTCCTGACATTTAAGATGAGAGTGACCAGCTTCACTCATCCCTGAATGGTACTACATGAGCAATCAACCCCAACCACCCCCTGGATATAAACCTTCACCGCTCAACCCCAATCACCCCTTGGATATAAACCTTCACCGGCTCAATCTGATTGGAGTGCAATAATTACCCACAAAACCACCAGGAGCCAGAATTTGGTTATATGGTTACCACCCATTGTAGTAAATGATTTCCTGGTGTACAGGAAACCATCTGGCTTGTCACTCAGTGTAGAGTCACCCACAGGCAGAAGGAAGAGGAAAGAATGAAGGAAAGAAAGACAGAAGAAGGAGTGTAAAGTTACCCATAGGCAGAAAGACAAGGAAAGAATGAAGGAATGGAAGACAGAAGAGGATGGAAGGAAAGAAGGATGGAGGAGAGGAAAGGGCAGACACCCAACAGCAGCACTACACTGAGTGAGTGGATGGTGAGCATTCCCACCCACTTTCAAAAATGCATCCCATTCATATAATGATGGCATGCTGTTGATAAATAAGTAGACATTTTGTTGACCACAATAACATTCCTCTGTAGGCATAAATTTATAAAACTGCATTTTTCTTTTCTCCATCCAGTTGACACTACATCAAACTCAGTCTGTAACTTGCTTAACATCATACATGTACCATGTCCACTAACAATTACAAAATATATAGAAGAGTATGTATAATGCATGAATATTATAACCTCTTTCATGTTGTCTCTATATCAGAAAGGGCGTACTTAGGGTGTGTGTGAAGTTGAAGGGTGTATTATTATTATTATTATTATTATTATTCTGTGGTAGGTGGGGGCAATCACCATCCACTCATTCAGTGTAATGCTGCTCGCGGGTGCCAGCCCTTTCCTCTCCTCCTTCCTTCTTTCCATCCTTCCTCTTCTGTCTTTCTTTCCTTCTTTCTTTCCTCTTCCTTCAGTCTGCGGGTGACTCTACACTGAGTGACAAGCCAAATGATTTCCTGTACACCAGGAAGCCAAATGCTGCACTTGGTGGTAACTATATAACCAGATTATGGCACCTGTGGTTTAGTTGGTAATTAAGGCACTCCAATCGGATTGAGCCGATGGAAATTTATATCCAAGGGATAGTTGGGGTTTATTGCTCATGTAATGCCACTCAGGGATGAGTGCGACCAGTCACATTCATCATCAATGTCAGGACCAACCTGCCTTGCCCAGGGCTCCTACTCTCCTCGTGGGGCAACGCAGGATTAGATGATGGATGGATGGATGGATTATTATTATTATTGTTATTATTACATGATTGGATGATGGATGGATGGATTATTATTATTATTATTATTATTATTATTATTATTATCATGATAGAGAAGTTAGAAGGAGAGTGGAAGATAAAAATGGTAGATTGATGGTGGAGAGGGGAGAAAAAGTGAGTAGACGGAGAGAACGCTTTAAGGAACTGTTAAACATAGAGAATGAAAGTAATGTGAGTATAAGTGGCTTGGGAGTGGCTGGGAGCAGGAGGTAGGTGAGAAGGGAGGAAGAGATCAGTAGGATGGAAGTAGTGGAAGCAATGAAGTAAGTAAAAATGGGGAGAGCTCTAGGAATTGATGAGGTGTGTGGTGAAATGCTAAAGCATGGGGAAGAGATAGTAGTGAAATGGATATGGAAGATGTGAAGATTGGCTTGGTAGGAAGATAGAATCCTAGAGGATTGTAAGTCATGTATAATTTTTCCCCTGTACAAAGGAAAAGGTGAAAAAGAAGTGTGTATCAATCATAGGGGTATTTGTGTAATAGGAACAGTATATGGTAGGATGCTTACTGACAGAGTTAGAGAAATAACAGAGGAATAAGTTGGAGAAGAAGAGGGAGATTCTAGGAAGGGAAGAGGTTGTGTAAATCAGGTACTCATCCTTAGGTCTTTAGTGGAAAAGTTTCTAGAAAAGGGAAAGAAGTTGTATGCAGCCTTCATGGATTTGGAGAAGGTATATGACAGAATGGATAAACATAGCATGTGGAAAATATTAAAAATATACAGTAAAAGTCCTGCAATCTGAATGACAGGGGACTGAGGGTCTTTTGAACATTTTTTTTTTTTTTTTTTTTTTTTTTTTTTTTTTTTTTTTTTGGAGAGAGAGGGACCTCAGAAAACATTAGAAATATGTACATGATCATTAAATAAACACTTAATATAATATGGGTCATTGTTTTACTCGCTGGAAATGCATAAAGGTGTAGCTGAATAGTTGCAGACAGTTATTCCAAGTCCAAGAGCAAGTCCAAGCCAGATAAATCCTTTGATAAAGCCCAGACAAAGCCCAGAGAAAAAATCCACTTGATTTACTTAGTTTTCACTCAGTTCACTAAACAGTAACTTACTGTAATTCACTTAATTTTCACTTAATACACTTATATTTATTACTGCATTTAAAATTATCTGCCAGCTCAAAAAATTTGGAGTATTGGGATATCCAGATTATTGGTGGTTGGATTAAAGGACTTTTACTTAATAGAGTAGATGGGAAGCTGCTGAATGCTGTGAAGAATATGTATGAGGGTGCTAAGGCTGCAGTGCGTGTGGATGGTGAACTGAGTGAATTTTTCTATCTGAATGTTGGATTCAAACAGGGATGTGTCATGACTCCATCATTGTTCAATCTGTATATGCATAGGATTATAAAAGAGATGCAAGGTAGAGCAGTGAATACTGGTGCAGCCCTAATGAGAGAGAGCAGCATTTGGAAACTTCCTGTTCTGTTGTTTGCAGATAATACCAGTACTGTATTGTTAAGAAAAGACAAAGGGGAACTGCAAGGCTTGGTGAAAGAGTTTGGGAAAGCATATAAGAAATGGAATCTAAAGGTGAACATAGGGAAATGTAAAGTTATGGTCTTGGAGAGAAATGAAGTCACTGAATGGTCTGTGAGGTTGGATGATGTGGAAATGGAAAATGTGAGTTTGTTTAAGTACAGTACTTGGGTAGTGTGATGAGTAACGGTGGAAGTTTGGAGGATGAAGTGCTTCAAAGGGTACAAGAGGGAAGAAAGGTTGCTGGTGCTTTGAAAAAGGTGATAAAAAATAGAGAAGTGAGCATGGAAGTAAAAAAGCCACTCCATGAGAGTATTGTGAAACCTGCTGTAACATATGGAAGCAAAGCTTGTGCCTTGTTGGAAGGACACAAGTCAAGTGTGACAGCAGTGGAAATGAGTTATTTGAGAGGAGCATGTGGAGTTACATGGAGAGACAGACAAATGAGGAAGTGAAGAAGCATTGTGGTGTGGATGTGTATGTGACAGAAAGGATTAGGAGAAATACACTGGCCATGTGGAAACAATGGAGAGTGAGAGACTAATGAGGAGAGTGTATGTGAGTGAGGTGGAGGAGGGGAGAGGGAGGAGGAGGCCAAGAATGAGATGGAGGGATGGAATGGAGAGGTATGTGAGAGGGGTGTGTGAGCTGAGGGAGGGCAGTGAAATGGCAAGGGACAGGGTGACGTGGAAGTGATTTGTTTGTGGCTACCCTTTACAGGATCAAGGCGACTGGGAGCTGATAGATAGGAAGATAGATAGTAGTAGTAGTATTAGTATTAGGATTAGTATCAGTATTGTTATTACTATTATTACAGTACAGTAAATGTCCTCTAATACGAATCACATGGAACTGAGGGTCTTTTGATTGTTTTTTTTAGGACTATTAAGAGGGGCCTTTGAAAACATTTCAAATATGTACATGATCTTTAAATAAACACATAAATGATATGAATTATTGTTTTACTCACTGGAAATGCATAGAAGTGTAGATGAATAGATGAAGGCACGTATATCCAAGTCCATGGGCAAGTCCAAACCAGATAAATCCTTAGATATAGCCCAGAAGAATTGGAAAAACACCAGAAAAAATAGAAAATTTTTGCCTTGGCAAATTCTGAATATTGGGATTTTCGGATTATTGGTGGTCGGATTGGAGGACTTTTACTGTATTATTAATATTACTATTCTATCTATCCATCTATCTATCTATTGCCAGATGGCTCAATCCGATAAGGGGAGACCACAAACAAATGGCCTCCATGTCGCCCAGTCCCCCGCCATTTCACTACCCTCCTCCTAGCTCAGATCCTCCTCTCTCATATACCTCTCCACTCCATCCCTCCATCTCATCCTCAGCTGCCCCCTCCCTCTCTCCCTCTCCCCTTCACTCACATACACTCTCCTCATTAGTCTCTCACTCTCCATCCTCTCCACATGGCCAAACCACCCCAGTGTATTTCTCCTAACGCTCTCTATCACATCCACATCCACACCACAGTGTTCTTTTACTTTCTTATTTGTCAGACTGTCTCTCCATGTAACCTCACATGCTCCTCTCAAATAACTCATTTCCATTGCCATCACTCATGACTTGTGTCCTTCCAACAAGGTCCAAGCTTCACTTCCATATGTTAGAGTTGGCATCACAATACAGTACTATCATGCAGGCATTTTTTTTTAAATATCATGAGGGATTTGAGGCATGTATGGGTAAGATGGGAGTTGGTAGTAGGATGAGTGAAAACGGAGTGAGGTTTGGAAGCTTCTGTCTAGCAAATGACTTAGTCATCGGGGGCACACTCTTTCAGCATTGCAATATACACAAGACAACTTGGGTGTCGCCGTGTGGAAAATATAAAAATCAGATTGATCACATCGCTATCAGTAGGAGGCATAGAAGTTCTCTGCTAGATGTTCATGTTAAACGGGGAGCGGATATTGGTAGTGACCATCAACTCAGCATTGCAAAAATAAGGTTTAAACTTAAAAATCA
Source organism: Coenobita brevimanus (assembly GCF_032717465.1). Classification (NCBI taxonomy): domain Eukaryota; kingdom Metazoa; phylum Arthropoda; class Malacostraca; order Decapoda; family Coenobitidae; genus Coenobita; species Coenobita brevimanus. The sequence goes on along the minus strand of NW_027643739.1, from coordinate 70,418 downwards.
GAAGAAGGAAAAATCTGGTGTTGGTAGATACGATATTGTTAAGCTTAGAAGGGAAGGAGAAGAAAAGGAGGAATTCAGATTAGAATGCAGAAATAGGTTTTTGGTGTTGGAAACGTTGGAAGAGGGGGAGAGAAGTGTAGATGAGATGTGGGAGGATGTGAACAAAGTTTTGCATGAGACTGCTGAATGTACGATTGGAAGGAGACATAGCTTAAGGAGAAAGAAATGGATATCAGAGGAAATGTGGGATATGATAAAAAAGAGAGGTGAGGCTAAATTGAGGAGTGAGATGCAATGCGTTGATGAACAAGAGATTGAATTAGCAAGAGCTGCGTACTGGAGTTTGAATTCAGAAGTAAGAAGGTTAGCTAGGAGAGATAAAAGATGTGTGGATGAAAAGGTTGCAGAGACTGAAATCTTAATAAACAAAAATGATGGACAGAGTCAAAGAATAGCATATGAATCGATTAGAGAACTGAGTGGTAATGCAGGTAAACGCAAGGAAATACCAGTTAGAGACAGGGAAGGAAATTTATTGACAAAAGATCGAGATATTAAAAATAGATGGAAAGAGCATTTTGAGACAGTTCTTAATAGACCAATACCACCAGAAGAGGATATACCGTCTGCTCAGGAAGATTTAAATATAGAAACAGGAGAGTTGAGGCTTGCAGAAGTGGAGAAAGCAGTAAAACAGTTAAAGAATAATAAGGCACCAGGGGAGGATGGTTTATTTCCGGAAATATTTAAAGTGGAGGGGGATAGATTAATAATGATCTTGACCAAGCTATTCAATAAGATATGGGTGACGGGGTTACTACCATCAGTTTGGAAGAATGGTGTGATTGTTAAAGTTCTGAAGAAGGGAGACCTGAGTGAATGTGGTAATTGGAGGGGAATCTCTTTGTCACCGATAGCTTTGAAAGTTTTCAGTAGAGTGTTGTTAAATAGGTTGGCGCCAGTGGTTGAGGGTATTCTGAGGGATGAACAGGCTGGTTTTAGAAAGGGACGTGGTTGCAATGATCAGATCTTTATAGTTAGGCATTTGATGCAGCAAGTTAATGAAATGAGAGTACCGTTAAGTCTTTGTTTTGTTGATTTTGAAAAGGCTTTTGATAGTGTTTCGAGAGAGACTATGGGGAAGATCATGAGACATTATGGAATACCAGAGGAGTTTGTGAGGGTCATTATGAACATGCATGAGGACACATTTTGTAAAGTGATGGTTGATGGTTGTCTGAGTGATTCGTTTGAAGTCAAGTCCGGAGTAATTCAAGGTGGTGTTCTATCGCCTTTACTATTTATATTGGTCATTGATTACATTATGAAACACGTTGGAACAGAAACCGGTGCAGGTATACTTTGGGGAGAGAACAGGAAACTTTTGGATTTAGATTATGCAGATGATATAGTTTTGATTTGTGATGGGCCAGAAGAGATGCAGAGAGTGTTGGACTGTTTGGTGAGTGAAGGTCGCAAGGTGGGTTTGGTTATTAATTGTGGAAAAACTGAAATAATCAATATGAATATGGAAAATGCACAGGAATGTGTAATTGGAGGTATGGTTGTAAAGCAAGTTGATAGGTTTAAATATTTAGGTACTTATTTAGCCAAGGATGGTTCTTTGAACTTTGAATTCGAGGAAAGGTTAAAGAAGGCTAATCAGGCAATGGGAATGCTTAAAAATATTTGGAATAATAACAATTTCTCTGTGCATACAAAAATCAAACTTTATAAGGTAATGGTTAGGAGTATCTTAATTTATGGACACGAGTCTTGGTACAGCACAGTGACTATGGAAAATAAATTCTTGGTGTTTGAAAATAAAGCACTTAGAAGAATATTAGGAGTTAAGTGGTGGGAAAGGATACCAAATAGTAGAATTAGAGAAATAACGGGAGTGCAGCCGATCGATGAATATGTTAGATTCTCACGATGGAAGTGGCTAGGACATGTGTATAGGAGACAGGGAATAGTACGAGGTACACCAGGGTGGGTGGCACTTGGTAGGAGAGGTAGAGGAAGGCCAAAAGAGACATGGGTGAGGACAATGAGACAGGAAGCTGGAGATGAGTGTTGGGGAGATCTTGAGGAGTTAGCACAAGATAGGATGTGGTGGTGTGAGTTCATCGAGGCCCTATGCATCCCCGAGGGTGCCACAGGAAATGATTGATTGATTGATTGATCATGCTCAGTTCCCTATTTCTTATCGCTGCTTTCAAAGAACCAGCAACCTCTCTTCCTTGCTGCACCTTTTCAAGCACTTCATCCTCCAGACTCGCACCGTTACTCATCACACTACCCAAGTACTCGTGCTTAAATGCACTCACATTTTCCATTTCCTCGTCATCCTACCTCACTGTACATTCATTGACTTCATTCCTCTTGAAGACCATAAATTTATTCTTTCCTACATTATTATTATGGAGAATGTGAGTGCATTCAAGTACTTGGGTAGTGTGATGAGTAAGAATGGAACTTTGGGGGATGAAGTATGTGAAAGGGTACAGCAGGGAAGGAAGGTTGTTGGTTCACTGAAAGCAGTGATGAGAAATAGGGAGGTGAGTATGGAAGTTAAGAAGTCACTGCATGATAGTATTGTGATCCCTACCCTGACGTATGGAAGCGAGGCGTGGACCTTGCAAGAGGGGAACAAGTCAAGAGTGGGAGCAGTGGAAATGAATTACTTGAGAGGAGCATGTGGAGTGACATGGAGGGACAGATTGATGAATGAAGAAGAGAAGGAACATTGTGGGGTGGATGTGGATGTGGTTGAGAAGATTAGGAGAAATACACTGAGGTGGTTTGGACATGTGGAGAGAATGGAGAGTGAAAGACTAAGAGGGTGTATGTAGGTGAGGTGGAGGGAGGAAGAGAGAGGGTTAGACCGAGGATGAGGTGGAGGGATGAAGTTGAGAGGTACCGGTATATGAGGGAGGAAGGGATGAGTTGGGGGGAGGGTAGTCAAATGATGGGTGACAGAACGACTTGGAGGCGTTTTGTCTGCGGCCACCCTTTGCGGAATTAGGGCGTCGGGCTATAGATAGATAGATAGATAGATGATATGGGAGGAAATATTGTACTGAACAGCAGAATTATTATGACTCCTATGCCCACAAACGTCAGCTGTGTTTACAGCCACAGCCCTTGCATCTACTTCTTCCCCATCTGACCACTGTCACTCCATCCCTCACTCACCACTCAGCTGTTTTGCAGAAAATAAAATAAATATGTAGGAATTGCAGGCACAGTAATTTTGTCTGGCAAAACAAACATTTATTCCTGTCAACTAGATTTCTCTTCTTTGCCAGAGCAAATGCAATGATGAGTGAGTGCCCTGGGACACCACTTATCCCCCAGCCTCAAAGAGACCCATGATGATGGCTCAACAGGACCTGGTACTCAATAAGGTTAGTTACACCTGTTTGGTTAGTGTGTTACATCTACTCAACCTCTGATCACCCTTTCAGTCATACTCATAGGTGATACGGTGATGGAAAGTAGTCAGCTAAGGCATTAAAGGAGGTCTAGGGACCAGTCTAAGGTTCTATCTATTTATCTATTGCCCGACACCCAAATCCCACAAAGGGTGGCCGCAGACAAAACGCCTCCAAGTCGCTCTGTCACCCACCATTTGACTACCCTCCCCCCAACTCACTCTCCCCTCCTTCATATACCTCTCAACTCCATCCCTCCACCTCATCCTTGGTCTACCCCTCCCTCTCCCTCCCTGCACCTCACCTACATACACCCTCTTAGTCAGTCTTTCATTCTCCATTCTCTCCACATGTCTAAGGTTGCTGTTGTTACTTTTATAGAGGGGGAAGGGTGTGGGTTCCACTTGGTCTCAAACATAGCCTTATTAAACCCATGTTTTAATTGTCCCGGTATCCCATACATCATTATCAGATCCACTTTCCATAATTTAACCCCATCGGATAATGGTGGTGTGCTGTACTGGCATCATTCTTAGGCATCAGAGTATTGAATCACCCTGTAGAAACTTGAAGCCTGCTTTTAAATGCAGAACTTGGGGAGGCAGGAGGGAGGGTTGTACCTTACCTGTCACTGGCTCATAGATCACTGTCTCTGTCTGTCTGTGCCTCATAAATGTTCATTTAAAAAAAAGATCAGTATTACTGTCAGGAACTGTGCATTACGTGTCTCTGGCCAACAGATTTCTCTGTTAGGCACGGTGTACTGCGGGTGTGTGATGCTGAGGACAGGAATGAGAATTGCAGATGGATGCTGCAGATGATAAGATGTAAAGTTTTGCAAATGGCTGTACACAACCTGTCTGGGAATACATTACCTGTCTCTAACTGTACCTTACCTGTTTCTGGCTCATAGATCTCTGTGTCAGGTAGGGTGTACTCTGGATGTGTGAGGTTGAGAGGTGTGCCCCTGTGTGCGATGGGGGCCTCCGCTCCACTGAGGGCAAACATCTCCTCCTCCTCCTCCATTGCAGCGCCCACCAGGCGCCCATTCTGCTTGAACACAGCATTAATGTCTGCAGTTCACTGAGATGGTTAACCATGTTGAAAATATGGAGAATGACAGACTGACCAGGAGAGGGAATGTCAGTGAGGCAGAGGGTAGGGGGAGTGGGAGACCATGCATGAGATGAAGGAATGGGGTGGAAAGGTATATGAGAGAGGGGATATGAGCTGGAGAAAGAGAGAGCAGCCTCTTGGCAGAGGACAGGGTGACATGGAGATGATTCATTTGTGCTTATGTTTTCCATGATTAAGGTGTCTTGCTATAGGCAGATTGATGGTGAATTGTTTAGCAATGAAGATAGTATTAGCATTAGAATAGTTTAAAAGAAAGAAAAAACCTGTCTGACACTATACTGCTTTACTGTACACAACAAGTTCAAGTGTTGTATAAGAAACTTCAATTTCTTACTCCTTATTTTAATTTTTTACTCTTTATTTTGAATATTTACCAGGAGTAGACTGTAGCACCAGTTGAACAGGGCGGCACTTCCGAGGTGGAGGGCAAGCTTGTGCCAGGGAGAGCTGAAGCCCTCATTTCACCAGCCCTCAGGAATTGATCCTTACCATCCCCCTTTGCTGAACATTTTCAGTGCTTTCATTTACACAGAGAGTAGGCCAGCATATTCTCTTAATACCTGTACCTTCAACTGTCTACACCACACTATATGCATGTAAAATATCACACCTCCTATTTCCATTCCGTTTACCAATGGCCGCTACATTAACATCAGCAAATGAGGTGATATCTCGGATTGCCACCACCGGCAAGGTAGGGCTGGCAGCACAGGGTCCTCCTGGTTGCCATGAAGCGACTGTACCAGCAGCAACTGTTGCAAATTCTGTTCTTGCTTGTCAGCGGAGAAGAGCAGGTGCAGCCTTATTCTTCGCCAGTGTCCGTGCTTTCGGTACCAATTAGAATTCAGTTCATTTTTTCCTACAGTCCATATCCTCTCTAGCCTTGTTCCTCACAGAACCCCAAATTTCTCCCTCTACCGAATTTCCCCATTTTGTTTTCCTGGTTACCATCTCTTCACAAACTTCTGTAACAAGGGCGGCACCTGTTGTTATACCAAATCTGAATATGCAGTTGACACTGTTTTAAACTTCACCTCAACTAATTTTGATTACTCACTGTATAAACTAAATTATCTAAATATTACCAAATGTGTCTGTGTAGTCTATCACTCCCCCAATGCTTCTTTAGAACCCAGTGTATTTGACTCCATATCCACACAGTTGAGTAACTTTAACTTTGTCCTTAGCACCAAGATTACCATTTTGGGTGATTTTAACGTACTTAATGTTGAATGGTTATTGCATTCTGCCAGGATTGACGATGCTGGTCTAGAGTGCGAGCCGTTTGCAGAATCATTTAATCTCACACAGTTGGTAAAGCAACTAACCAGAATACCAGATAATCCTGGCCATAATGCCCATCTCTTGGATCTGTTCCAGACAAATAATCCAGATCAATACAGGATAGAAGTACTGTCACCACTTGGATCCTCTGACCACAGTCTCATCAAAGCCTCATTAGTCAGCCCCCCCAAACCTCCCTATTCTGAACCTGTCAAGGTGACCCAATGGCACATTGATTATCTTGCTGACATTCCATGGCAGGCTATCTTCTCTAGTGATGTCAATTCTGTCCAGTCCCACATTAATGACTTAATACTGCCTGGTATAGATTTATTCATACCAGGTCAACAGTTAAGTAAAAGATCAAACTCTCCAAAATGGTTTGATAACAACTGTGCCAGAGCAATGGCCCAAAAGTCATTAGCATTTTTTTTTTTTTTTTTTTTTTTTTTTACATGTCCGACTCTGAGCAGAGGCTCAGGCCTATTTCTTGGGGGCAGTGGCCTATCCCAAGGCCCAGTAGTCCTCCTACACCTCCACATGTCACCACTTTGGCACTAACACCCACTGTCCATATTGAATACATGCTAGGGCTGTCTCATACAGGACTGGTGTACTGGTATTAGCGGGGGTACTTTTATGACATGTCGGCGGGTCATCTGGTAGATCAGGAAAGTCTGCTTTTTAGGAAATTCAAATCCTTAAACTGTTCCCTGCCCCAGCCGGGATTCAATCCTGGGTCCATCAGGACTGCAAGCCACCTCTCTACCGATTCAGCCACCGCATATAACTCTTACGTGTACGAAAAGTGTTAAGGATATGTATGATAAAAATGGTTTAATATATGGGACAGTACAAGTTTGACTCATTCCTGTGAAGATACAATTAGGTAAGAACACACACACACACACACACACACACACACACACACACACACACACACACAATGTATACATTATCATTACCTCAGTGCAGTCTGTATCACTAAAGTCTTACCTGCATGGGGAACCTGAGAGGGTCTCGAACAGACTGCTGGTAGGAGTAAATAGGAGGTGGGATGGATGTGTGATCTGAGAGGGGAGACTGGTTGGCAAGGGTACCACTGCTGCTGCTGCCACCTTCAGACAAGTCCATGCTCTCTTCACTGCCTGGCTCTCCTGCACCCTCACCCTCCCACCTGAAGAAACGTGAAGCTGTAAGAGTTACTCCCCTCTTTGGAGTGTAGGGATTCAAGACCATGTTATCATAGTCCAAAACATTTAGAGATAGGAGAGAGTAAATGGTAATAGTCAATCCCATGTTGCCCCCTTTAGAATGTATGGGTCTGAGTCTTGGCTACCTTTTTGTATTGTATGATACTGATTACAAAGACATTGACATGCTTGCATTCATCGGCTTCGGTCGCCTAATGACAACTCTAGACACTACTTGATCTCATGCAGCCACTTTGTTGTATGCTTTTTCCAGATCCATGAAAGCCATAAACACCTTATGGTCCTTCTCACAAGTTTTCTTTGTTATCTGTCTCACTGCAAATATTTGATCCACACATCCTCTGGCACTCCTAAAGCCACCCTGTTTATCACTTACTAGGACTTCTGATTTCTCTCTTACTTTCTCTGTAATAATTCTTCCATACACCTTCCCTACCACACTCAGTGAACTTATGCCATGATAATTCATGCACTCACTTCACTCACTGTTATTTTTTTACAGGGTACAATCACAGCCATTTTCCACTCTGCAGGCACAGTTTCACTCATCCATGCCTTCTTATATATCTCCAACAAGCATTTAATTCCTCTCTCACCACTACACTTAATCATCTCTGCATACACGTCATCAACCCCAGCTGCTTTCCCATTTTTCAGCCGCTTCACAGCACTCTTCACCTGTGCGAGTGTCACGTCTCCTGGCACTGCATTCCTTCTCTGCACACCCCTAAAACCAATCATGTTCACAGCCACTCTGCTCCCTCTATTCCCATTTATCAGGCTTTCAAAATATTCTTTCCATCTCGTCCTTGCTTCATCCCCATGGGTTAATAATCTACCACCTACATCCTTCACACCATCACATTGTCTTTCTTTTTTTCACTTCTACATTCCTGCATCGTTCCAGAAGGAGAGTTAATGAGACAAAAAGCCTTTGACTCCACCTTGTTGTGAAGAGTGTATGTGAGGAGCCTCCCCACACAAGAGAGTTATACTCTACACAGGGGCGAATAAAACATTGTGTGTGTGTGTGTGTGTGTGTGTGTGTGTGTAATACTCACACGTGTGGCCGCTACTCACGTGTCGTTCATCTTCACCTAGAAAGAAAAAAAAGAACAGGTTAGAGATAACTCTCTAAGTACAAACTCATTATGGGATCTGGCTATAGATAGATGGATAGACAATTTTTTGTTGTTTCCTTTTTGTCATTTTTTTGCTTACCTTTTGGGGTTCTCTTTTTATCAACTTTATTTTGCCATTTCCATTTTTCTTGTCTGTCTATTTTGTTTAATTTTCTCTATAAAGGCTCCAACATGCTTGCATGAGTCAGACTTAGTCACTTAATTACAGCTGTCTGTGCTGCTCAGTCCCTGGCAGCCTCCTATTCAGTCCTTTATCCCAGAGGTCACACTCTATGACCTCATCCCAGGTCTTTTTTTGGTCTGCCTTTCACAACCCTACCCCCATCGTTCATACTTGTCACTTTCTACACCCAGTTGTCATCCCCCATCCTCTCCAGATACCCAGACCATCTCAGTATACCCCTCCTCACCACAACACCAATACACCTTTTATGTTTTCTCTTTATTTCGTATCATATATTTTTTTCTCAATTTTCTTCATTTGTCTTATAATAATTTAGCATTGGTTAAGAAGAGGTACATGATTGGATAATAAGGTGAAAGTCTTAGTGTTTTCTTGGTGGTAGGTAGGGGCACCCATCATCCACTCACTCATTGCAGGGATGCCTTATGGTCTGTAAACTGAGTGACAAGCCAAATGGTTTCATGTTCCGAGGAAACCATTTACTGCACTGGGTGGTAACCATATAATCAGGGTTTTTGGCCAGGTTAAATGTCCTTCAGATTCCCCTATCTAAAATCACTTAATCATGGCAAATGTTTCAGAGAGCCTTAGTGGGCCCAATACCTGCCCAGGACCCCAACCAAATGGGTAGATTCGCGTGGCCATGTGGAATGTGAGAGGTGTGAATGAGGAGAGCAAGAGGGTGGAAGTGGTGAATGTGTTCAGGAGTGCAAGATATTCCTTGATGGCACTGTGTGAAACAAAAATGAAAGGATGTGAGCTGGAGGAGTGGGAGGGTGTGAAATAAGTAAGATCGGGCATGAATGGGTAAGGAAGATGCAGGGAAGGAGTTGCTTTTTTGATGAATGAAATGTGGCAGAACTGAATAAGAGATTACAAATGTGTCAGCTGGAGATCTATGTATGTCAACTTCAAGTTTCAGTAGGTGAAAGTGGCAGTAATTGTAGCTTATGCACCGTGTGATGACGAGTGAGAGAGAGAAAGACAGGTTTTGGGATGAGCTGGATGAAGCAATGGGAGAAATGCCCAGGAGCTATAAAGTGATCGTAATGGGCGATATGAATAGATGGAACGGGGATCATGTTGAAAGGAGCCTGATTGATTGCGTGCTCGTGGAGAGGTCGATGATGGGAATGGTTGATGATACGAGGGCAGCGAGAGGACGATGTGGAGTTTCTGTCAGATCATATGACAGTGGTGTGCAAGATCAAGCTGAAACAAGTGAGGTGGACCAGGTGAGAGAGGAGCAGTCAGGGAGAAAGACTGAATGTCGAGACGCTGAGGATCAAAGAAATGGCAGATGAATACAGGACCAAAGTAGGGGAGGAGTTAGAATAAGTGAATTGGAATGAAATGGATCTAGACAGCTTGTGGAATGCATATAGGGATTGCATTGTTAGGAATGCAAGGATCTAGACAGCTTGTGGAATGCATATAGGGATTGCATAGTTAGGAATGCAAAAGCAGTGTGTGGTGTGGCAAGGGTAACAAACAAACAAGAAAGGTATGGCGTGGTGGTTTGAAAAGGTTAAGAGAGCAGTGGAGGAAAAGAGGAAGAAGTGGCTAGAGAGGTTACAGAACAGGAGTCCAGTTGAAATAAGAACTGAATGTACTGAGAGAAGAAGCACATAAAGAGACTAGTGAAGAGGAAAAAGGAGAAGGTAAATGATGATCTAAGAAGAAAAATGAATGAAAATTACTCTGAAAATAGGAAGTTATTCTGGAAAGAGGTGCAGAAATGTAGAAGTGACAGCGGAAAGAAATGTGAAAGTGTGAAGGACGTAAGTGGTATATTATTGACCCACTGGGATGAAGTAAGGACCAGGAGGGAAGAGTATTTTGTAAGTCTGATGAATGTGAATGGAGAGAGCAAAGCGACAATTAACATGACTGGTTTTGGGGGTGTACAGAGAAGGAATGCAGTGCCAGGAAACGTGGCACTTGCAAAGGTGAAGAACGCTGTGAAGTGGCTGAAAAATGGGAAAAGCAGTTGGAGTTGATGAGGTGTATACAGAGATGAAAAAGTGTAGTGAAGAGAGCAGAATGAAGTGCTTGTTGGGGATATGTAAGAAGGCATGGATGAGTGAAACTGTGCCAGCAGAGTGGAAAAAAGCAGTTATTGTACCCCTGTACAAAAGTGAAGGTGAGTGAAGTGAGTGCAAGAATTTTTGTGGCATAAGTTATTGAGTGTTGTAGGGGAGGTATATGGAAGAATTATTGTAGAGAAAGTAAGAGAGAGTTGTCAGAAGTCCTAGTGAGTGATGAACAGGGTGGCTTTAGGAGTGGCAGAGGATGTGTGGATCAAATATTTTCAGTGAGACAGATAGTGGAGAAGGCTTGTGAGAAGGACTATAAGGTGTTTATGGCATTTATGGATCTGGAAAAAGCATTCAACAAAGAAGACAGAGAAGGACTGTGGAAGGTTTTGCGCATGTGCGGTGTAGATGGTAAGCTGCTAGGTGCCGTCACGAGTTTTAATGAAGGTAGTGAAGCATGTGTAAGGGTAAATGGGCATCGAAGTGGATGGTTCACAATCGGTGTGGGCATGCAACAAGGTTGTGTGATGTCCCCATGATTGTTAAATATATATATGGATGAGGTGATGAGAGAAGTAAAAACACGAGTAATGGAAAGAGGGATTGTGGTGGTAGTGAATGGTGATGGATGGAATATCTCAAATTTGTTGTATGCTGATGATGCAGTGCTACTTCCAAACCCCGGACAAGAGCTTGGTAGTCTAATTCAGAATTGTGCTGATGTCTGTGAGTGTCGTGCCTTGAGGGTAAATGTAGAAAGGAGTAAAGTGATAGTCTCCCAGTGTGATGTTACAGTGAATGGAGAGAGACTGGAATTGGTGAGAGAGTTCAAATACCTGGGTACAGTGATAGAAAAGAGAGGAAAATCTGCTGAATTGGAAAGTAGTGGGACACAAGGAAGGAAAGTAGCTGGTGCAATGAAGGCCTTGACGTGAAACAGAGGCTTGAGTGCTGCAGCTGAGTGATGCATACATGAAGGAGTGTTAGTGCCAACTTTAACATATGGATGTGAGAGTATGGTGTAGCATGAAAATGAAAAGTCAAGAGTGAGAGCAGTAGAGATGTGACTGCTGAGGAATGTATGTGGAGTACAGAGAGTGGACAGGATATGAAATAATGTGATTCGTGAAAGGTGCGGAGTGAGGAAGTCTGTGGACACCAGAATCGAAGAGAGTGTACCGAGATGGTATGGTCATCTGGAAAGAATGGATAACCACAGGGTGGTGAAAAAGATATATCTGAGCGAATTTGAAGAAAGGAGGAGGCGAGGTAGGCCAAGGAGAAGGTGGAGGGATATGGTGGATGAGTGTGTGAGGAAGAGAGGTATGGAAGTCAGTGAGGCTAGGGAACTGACAAGAGACTGAGCTGGCTAGATGAATGTTGTGAGAAGTGCATGATCAGGGATTTGACACCCCTTTTTAATGTGACAGCGTCTGGATTGACTCTTTGGATACGTTTATGTGAAGCTACAGAATGTGTTGAATGGTTTTGGCGTGTCAGATAGAGCCAGAATTCCGAAGGCTTGAACAATGAGTGAATGGAAGCGTGGCCCGTTGGGTTGGGCAAATGTAGGTTCTCTGGACGTTGTTACTCCTCATCCTGCCCCAGGGTTGGAAAGGGGGTCCAAATGATGATGATGATGATGATGATGATGATGATGATGATGATGATGATGATTATGATGATGATGATCGTTATTATTGTTATTATAATATCCCTACGCGACCCCTCACCAACCACTCACTCAATGTAGTGCTGCTTTGGTGTCTGCACTTTCCTCTCTTCCTTCTTTCCTCTTCTTTCATTATTTCCTTCATTCTTTCCTCTTCTTCTCCCTATAGGTGACTCTGCACTGAGTGACAAGCCAAATGGTTTCCTTTACACCAGGAAACCATTTACTATGCTTGGTGGTAACCATATAACCAAATTATGGCACCTGGTGATTTAGTGGGTAATTAAGGTGCTCCAATCAGATTGAGCCGGTGCATGTTTATATCCAAGGAATGATTAGGGTTTATTGTTGGGGTTTATTGCCACTCAAGGATGTGAGGCTGGTCACTCTCATCTTAAATGCCAGGACCAGCTTGCCTAGCCCCTGGCTCCTACATTTCTCGTGGGGTGACATTGGATTGGTTGATGGATGAATGGATGGATTGTTATTATAAAATTTTATTTTTGTTACTACTTCTGCTACTATTACTACTGCTAATATTTTTTTTCACTTAAGATCACCTCCATCCATATTTTATATTATAGTGTGAAGATCAGTACCAATCTTCATAATACAAGGCCCCATTTGGAGTTGTAATGTGAAGTACCGGTACTACTGCTACAACTGTTGTTACTACTACTACTACTACTACTACAGTTGTTATTGGCACCATAACAATTTTCATACTACAGACGAATCTCATAAATGATAATACCGTACATTCGAGAGAGAGAGAGAGAGAGAGAGAGAGAGAGAGAGAGTTTAATATACACATCCCAGGCCTGTTATTTTCTTGAACTGAATAACTTTTCCAGGATGAAAGGCCTCATCAACTCTGCTTAATTTTTACAGTAAAATATTCACGGGTCCAGAAAGATGACGGTAATATTTGGAGAGAGAAAAAGGGGTTGTGGGGTGGTGGTGATTATGATGACGTTGATGATGGTAACAATTATTATAAAGATGCTGCAGCTGCTGGTGATGATGATGATGATGATGATGATGATGATGATGGTAATGATGATAATGATCCTTCTGCCACTGCTGCTGCTGCTGATGATGATGATGATGATGGTTGAACAGTAACATTAGGAGTGACACTAAAGAAAGGAACAAGGAATGATGAGGAACATGAAGAGAGACCTAGCAATGACCCGAAGAGACTGGAGGAGGGATTGGAGAGGGAAGAGAGGAGGGGAAGAAAGAACAGAGGAGGAGGGAAAAGGGAGGGGACTCGAGAAAGAAGAATAGGATGAATGATGAGAAATGTGAGGGGAGGAGAGACTAAAGGGAAGGAAGAGAGAAAGGGTAGAAAGAGAGGAGGGGGAGGAAGAGAGGAGTGACGGGAGGAAGAGAGGAGTGACGGGAGGAAGAGAGGGAAAGGTAGATAAGAAGGGGAAAGAGAGAAAGGAAGCAAGTGAGAACAGGAAGAAAGAGAGGAGAGAAACAAGTGAGAAGAGGAAGAAAGAGAGGAGGGAAGCAAGAGAACAGGGGGAGGATGAGAGGATAGACGGGGAAGGAAGGGAGAGAGGAGGGAGAGGAAGAAAGGATTGCGTGAGAGAGGAGGAAATGAAGAAGGAGAGGAAGAGAGAAAATAAGAAGAGTGTAGGAGAGGAAGATATGAGATGGATGAAAAAGAGAGAAACGAGAGGAAAAGAGTGGGAGAGGAAAACAGAAGTGTGAGGAAGAAACTGGCAGAAGGGGAGAGGCGCGGAAGATGAGAGACTCAGGCTAGGAGGAATAGAGACGGGGGCCGACGAAAGGAGTACGAGAGGGGGGAGGGAGCGCGCTGAGGGAGGAAAAGGGTTAAGAAGGAAAAGACGAGGAAATGAATGGATCAGAGGTAGAGGTGAGGAAGAGAAGAAAGAGGGGCGGCACGAAGAGATACGAGGGCAAGGGGGAAAGGAATGAATGGAAGAGATAGCGAAGGAAAATCGAAAGGAGGGGGATGGAGAGGTGACAGAGGGAGGGAGCGCACAGGAATGGAGGGAGGGAGGGAGAGAACAGGGATGGAGGGAGGGAGGGAGGGAGAGAACAGGGATGGAGGGAGGGAGGGAGAGAACAGGGATGGAGGAGAGGAGAGGGGAAGATAAGAGAAATGGTGGGAAGAAAGAAGGGAGAGAACGGAACGGGGATATAAAGGGAGGACGGGAGAGAGGAGAGAAAATAAGAATGGAGAGAAGATAAGAAAACAGACAGAAGGAAAGGAGGGAAGACTAAAGGGGAGAGAGAGGAGAGGCAGGATAATGGTGGGAAAGTTGGAAACAGGAAACATGAAAAGGAGAGGAGATAGAAGGAAGTAGAGACAGAAACCGCAGAGAGAGAGAGAGAGAGAGAGAGAGAGAGAGAACTAAAGGACACGTATTGTTGACACCCAGACCCGGTACACAACACTGTACCCAGTCCGCGGTGCAACACACACACACACACACACACACACACACACACACACACACACACTGTAAAAAACTGCATAAAAAGAGAGACGACAAAGACGTAAGGAAATTTAGTTTCCCAAATAGGGCAATTGATCAGTGGAATGCACTACCGAAGGAAATAGTGTGTGCCAACACAATTCATAAATTTAAGGATATGTACGATAAATATGGTTTAAGACACGGGACAGTACGAGCTTGACTCATTCCTGTAAAGATACAATTAGGTAAGAACAATTAGGTAAGAACAAACATATACTTGTACACAGAACAGGCGAAACTTGGAATGTGACATCCGTAGACAGTCAGGCAGCAAGATTTTCTCATAGCAGCGAATTTATGGGCGACCGAAAGTTAGGTTAGGTCACTTTGGGCAGGGTTTGGTCTGATTAGGTAATTTTTGGTTGGGTTGGCTTCAGTTCGGCTAGATATAGACGGATTAGGTTAGATTGCTTTAGAATAGGTCGGTTTTGATATATTTTGGGCTGGGTTCTATTGGGTTGGGTTAGGCTGGGGTAGGTTCGGTTGGATTTGGTCATTTGAGGCTTGACTGGGTTTCGTTAGGTCGGGTATGGTATGGTTAAGTGAGACTGGGTAGGATTAGGTAGTGTTAGATGCGGTTAGGCTGCGTCAGAAATAGTTAGCTTAGGTAGGGAGGTTACGTGAGATAGTGAGGTTAAATACAATTAGACTGGGTTAGGTGAGGTTAAGTTAGATTAGTTTGGGTTATTTTAGGTTGAATTAGGTCACTCGAGGTTAGGCCAGGTTCAGTTCCAGCAAATATGGATAGATTAGGCGAGACTGGCCTAAAATAAGATTCAGAAAACGTTATAAACACAACCCCCTCCTCCCATCTGATTCTGTGACCTACGTCTTGGCTTCAGTCTTTCTCTCCCTATTTCACTCTCTCGTAAAAGTCTTGGTCCCTGTCGAAACGCCTAAATTTACTGCATTGTCAAAGTGGTTTATGCATTGCGGTCTTTTGTTGGTCGGTCCTTCCAAAGTCAAGTATCGCGGAGGTGGACGTGGTTTTGTGTGTGTGTGTGTGTGTGTGTGTGTGTGTGTGTGTGTGTGTGTGTGTGCGCGCGCGTGCGTGTAGTTGTGCGTGTGTGCTTCGTGTTCCATGTATTTTCTGTTTCTTGTGTTCCGATTTAAGTCTGTTTTATATATTTTGTTTGTGCTTTGTGTTACTGCAGATTTATGTGCTTGAATTGAGAGGTATATGAGGGAGGGGGGCGTGAGTTGGGGGGAGGGTAGTCAAATGGTGGGTGACAGAGTGACTTGGAGGCGTTTTGTCTGCGGCCACCATTTGCGGGATTAGGGCGTCGGGCTATAGATAGATAGATGTTTCGTGTGACTGAAGGTGAACTGCTTAAGCGTAGTACCTTTTATAGTAACGATTATTTCTTCCTGAATACAGCAAATGTTTTTAGTGTATTTCGCTCTCTGGACGATTGTATAAGACCTTCTTGGAAAGGAATTACAAAGATTGCAGTCGATACAGTCTTATGCGTGATGAGTGGTATGTGTGGTGTGGTGTAGTATGGTGTGTGGTATGGGTGTGGTGCTGCGCAGTGTAGTGTGGTGTGACCAAGGTGAGAGGTATGGTGTGATGTGGGCGGGGTGAGCGGTGATGTGTGATGCTGTTTGGTGCAATGTGTTGTGTTGTGTTGTTCTGTGTTGTGGTGTGGTACAATGACATGCGGTTTGGTGCAGTGTGGTGCGTTGCGGTGTGGTGTTTTGAGGTGTCACGTGGTTTCATTTGGTGTGGTTTGGTGTTTGGTGTGATGTGGTGTTGTACAGTGTGGTATGGTTCAGCGTGGTGTGGAGTGGTGTGGTGTGACGTGCGAGGTGCAGTTCCAAGTGTGGTGCGGTTCGGTGTGGTGTGGTGTGGTGTGTAGAGTATGATGCTGATATGGCTTGGTGTGGTGTGGCTTGCTGCGTTATTGTATGGTGCTGAGCAGTGTTTTTATATGGTGTAGTCAGCCTGGTGTGATGTAGTGTGCACAGTGTGGCGTGTTGTGAAGTGTAGTGTGGTGTATGGTGTGCTGTAACAGGAGCGTGGTTGTAGGTCAGTGTGTTGTAGCAGTTGCTGGTGTCGTGAGGTGGTGTGAGGTGTGAGGTATTGTCAGGCGTGGTGAAGTGTGGTGTGGTGAGGGAGTGGTGTGGGTTAGTTTGATGTGATGTCGCGTGATGTGGTGTGGTGCACTGTGTGTACAATGGCGTGTGGTGTGGTGTGGTGTGGTGTGGTGTGATGAGTGTGGTGTGATGCGGGTGGTATGAGCGGTGTATTGTGGTAGGATGCTGTGTGGCCAGTGTGGTGAGGCGCTAGGGGTGAGTTTAGTGATGTGGTACTGCGCTGGAGGCGAAGCTTATCCCTAGTGAAGCGTGGTGCCGTGTGGTGTGAGGCAGTGTAGTATGTGATGTTGTGTGACAGTCTGGTGTAGTGGTGTGATGTGTGATGCAGTACAGATGTGGTGTGGTGTGGTGGGATGCTGTGGTGTGTGGAGGTGTGAGGGTGTGTGGGAGCCAGCAGGTGTCCACTGTGGCGCAGGACACCAACGGGTTCAACCCCCACACTTTACGTTTAAAATAGTCTCCCCACCCAGCCTTGGGTCACGTTCAGGGTCTTGCACACACCCCTGAATACAAATACCTTCCTCAGAACTTCACAAATCAACACATACATACCACACACACAAATACAATATCTACACATTTAAACTTAACTAATCTATCCATCTATATACCTAGGCTGCTTCCCCCAAGGAAAGGGAGGTAGCTGAGACAGGACGACACACTCCCCATTTACTCATCCATTCAAAGACATTCATTCGCATCTTAGCCCCAAAGGGGAGAAAGGACAGATCCTCACCGCACCACACTGCACAAGGGTCAACTGCGCAATGCAATCAGTGACATCTGCAGCAGGGCCCGACAGCAGAGCTGGTTTACCCCTGCCACATCATAACAGACTCATCCCCTTACCTGCACCTGACCTGAAATAGCTGATCAGACCAAATGGGGGAGAATATCCCCTCAGGGCTGCGTCATCACTTATTCATTCACAATTTCTCTCCGCCCATTTCTGTCACGCACAGCCACTCTTCCTTGCTCAACAGACGTCCCTCTTGCATCTAGCGCTCTCTTCACACTGTCCATCCATCCAATTTGTGGTCTTCCTCTCAGCCTTACACCTCTCACATCAGATCTAGTTATCTTTTTCACCAATCGCTCATTATCCATTCTCTCCATATGCCCAAACCATCGCAACACCCTCTGCTCAACTCTACCAGCCATCTCCCGAACAACTCCAGTTCTCCTTCGCACTTCATCATTCCGCACTCGATCCATAGGCATCACTTCACACATACTCCTCAGACACCTCATCTCCATTACATTCAAACTTTTCCTCTCTGCTACACCCATATTCCATGTTTCAGTCCCATACAATGCAGTCGGTACCACAACACCCTCATACAGCCTTCTCTTTACATCCATTCTAAGCGAACGACATCTAAACACTTTTTTCATTCCTTCCAGCACCTTTCCTACTTCATTTATTCTAAACTTCACTTCTGCATCCTTTAAGCGTCACGTTATAATGATTGATGAGGCAGAGCTCAAGGAGAGGAGAGGAGAAGTTGTTGAATCAGTATCTGCTTTATCTGACCCTTTTGCAGCTGACATTAGATATCATCCAAAATGTTGGCAGCATTATGTGCAGAATTTAGGAAGGGGGTTTGAAAGTGGTGCCACAATGCATGTTCTGAGTGCTACCCTGCAGGAAGCAAGAGGAGTGTTCTTCAAGCATGTTGACAATGTTATCTTTGTTGAACATGAGATTCGCTCACTGCAATCCTTGCTTAATGATTATAAGCACATTGTTGGTGACTATGGCTATAGTGTTGGTGAAATGAAATGATCCTACTTAAAAGAACTGTTGTTGAATGAATATAAAGATTCAATAGCATTTAAAGAGAGAGAAAACAAGAACAAAAGTGAGTGGGTGTATGATGTGAGTGGAGGAGGTGATTCTATTCACACTGCCATCACTTCGTACGGAATAAGCGATGATCAGCTCATTGAAAACTTAGCACCAAGATTGGCGCAAGAAATTAAAGAGGTTTCAACTCCAATGTGGCCACCCGATCTTGAAGAGCTAGAAGAGGGGGAAGAGATATCGCCACTGCTGCTAAAACTTCTAAGTTTACTGCAAACCCCATCAAGAAAGACTGCTGATTTGAGCCCCACTACCCTCAGTCTTGCATCAATGATAACTTATCATGTGGGTAAAAAGCGTACATCTACAGTGATCAACACGGGGGTAACTGTTCATGGTATGACGAGGAGCAGAGAACTGACAGACACACTACACAAAGCTGGAGCATGCATCAGCTATGCAGATGTTCAGCTATTATATGACCACTGGACTCTACAAGATGTAGAGACTTCATCATGCCCCCAAGAGATTGCTGACGCGAAACCAGCAATAGTAATCGTCGACAATGATGACTTCAAGGTGGACTCAGTGACTGGCGATGCTTCTGGAGCACACCGAACGAACGTTAGGTACATTCAGCCATTAGAGGATGAAGAAAAACGGGATAAACAAGGGCCAAGAATCATTAAGAAAAATGAGATTACAACAAAGTTGAAGCAGAAATGTAGCGAAATGACTCAGGTTCGGCAGTACAAGTGCCCTATGGGCACTTCGAGCGAGCTCCCAGTGCATCCTGAGGTGGAAAGAGTTGAGAATTGCACAAAGGTGCAAAGAATGCGATCCGTACTATACACTATCTGTCGAATGGATGACAAAGGTACAAGGACCTCCCCTGAGGCTCAACAAGTACCAGCATACAGTGGCTTCCAGTCTTGCTGTCAGTATCCACCACGGAAAAGCAAAACCATACTATCATACTACATATCCAGAACCTCCTACCAAATCTGTACTGTATGACATTATGTTGAAGCTGACAAATGCAATAGAACAAAAAGAATTCCATTTTCTTTCCTTGTTGGGGATATGCCAACCTACAAACTCATTCTGCAGCTCAAATCTGAATCCCCAGACAGGTTTCACAGCATCATTCCAATTATTGGAGCATTTCATCAACAAATGTCATACATATACGCCATCTACAAAAGATTTAAGGGCTCAGGTATGGCAGATACATTAGTGGCGGCTGGTGTGATAGCAGGAGGATCTGTAGACCAAGCCTTGCGAGGAAAACACTATAGAAGGGGTCTGAGATGCATACTTCTGTGGCGAGAGGTTTTGATATACAAAAGGCTCCAAGGAATCCTTTGTAACAAAGAACCGTCTGATAACATCAAAGAAAAAACTGATGTTCTAAGGCATCCTTTAGACCAGTGATTTTCAACCAGTGTGCCGCGAAGCAACTGTAGGTGTGCCGTGGGAATTGGGGAAGGAAGATTGATCCTCCCTCAAACAACGTGCACATGGCAAATGTGACATCTATGAGTATGACACTATCATGTGTCACGGCTTAATGACAATGAATTTAATTAATTGTGAATTTATATTATACCCTAACTGTGGGGGGCATATCACACTGTATGTACGAACTGGTAACCCTTATTCTGCCGGGCCTCCGGGCTAACGGATTTTCTCAGCCAGACGGGCCTTCACCACAGCGGCACTTGGACGCGCTGCCCGGCGCCCCTATTCCTTGTATAAGTCTTAAAAGTAAAGATCAGGAGATATGGATAGATTTGTAATTAAGAAACGAACGTTAGAAGATGAGGGCAGTGAAGCTAGTGTGGCCGGAACTAGTTCTGGAAGGAAGACAATTAGGACAGACAGTATTACTTCCAAATCAGTTGTGCGACAGTATAAAGAAGACTACTTGTCCTTCGGATTCACTTCATCTGGAGAAGAGGAACCTCGTCCTGTCTGTGTTGTTTGTGGCGAAAGACTAGCAAATCAAGCGATGGTTCCAAGTAAACTTAAAAGACATCTTCGGACAAAGCACTCTCATTTATGTGAGAAATCAACTGAATATTTTAAAAGGCTTATCACTGACCAAACACGCCAGTCTCAACAAATCACCAGAATCACGACTGTATCTGCCAATGCTCAAGAAGCAAGTTATGCTGTTGCAGAAATAGTTGCCCAAAAAATGAAATCACATATAATTGCAGAGTCAGTAAAATTACCAGCATGTAGCAAAATTGTGAACATCATGTTTGGTGAAAAATGTGAAAAAGAGATTTTGAAAATCCCAATGTCAGATAACACCATCAGTCGTCGTATTTCTGATATGTCTCAAGACGTTGAGTCACAAGTCATAGCTTGTATCAAAGAAATGAGAATTTTTGCCATCCAGTTGGATGAGTCAATCGGCATCACTGGAAAAGCTCAGCTGTTAGCATTTATCAGGTTTGTTTGTAATGAAGACATAATTGAACAATTTTTATTTTGCAAGCCACTTCCAGAATCAACACGAGGTCAAGATATTTTTGAGGTGGTTGACAGCTATTTCAGCTCAAATGATTTGTCATGGAAATCATGCAAGAGTATTTGCACAGATGGTGCCCCTTCCATGTCAGGGAGCATAAAAGGATTCATTGCACTTGCAAAACAGAAAAACCCTGGCATTGTTTTTACACATTGTTTCCCGCATAGAGAGGCCCTTATTTCAAAATCATTAGTTCCTGAGTTGCAGCAAGTATTAGATGAGACAATCAGAATAGCTAACTATATCAAAAGTGGACCATTAAAATCAAGGCTTTTTAAAGTCTTTGTTCTGCCATAGAATCTGCTCACACACAACTGCTACTGCACACAGAAGTGAGGTGGCTATCTCAAGGGCAAGTTCTTTCAAGGTTTTATGAACTAAGAGAAGATCTTCTTACATTTTTAACTTCAGAAGGGTCTCAACTGGCTGACCTACTTAGTGATGAAACCTGGTGCAATAAAGTGGCATTCCTAGCTGACATTTTTCAAGCACTGAACACTCTCAATAAGAGTATGCAGGGAAAGAACGAAAACATTCTTACTTGTACAAATAAAGTTTATGCATTTAAGGAAAAACTAACGTTGTGGGGATCCAGAATAAAAAAAGAGAACAAATCTGAAATGTTTGAATTAACAAAAGATTGCAGACTGGACAAAAATCTTCTTACGTTGATTCTACAAAGCTTGTCGCTACTGAGTAAGAACTTTGAAAAGTATTTTCCATCACTTGAGATATCGTGCTTGGACTGGGTAAGAAATCCGTTTGTGGCAAGTACGTACGAGTCAGCAGAGCTAACAGTTACCGAAGAGGATGAGCTGACAGAAATCAGGAATGACAGAGCACTAAAACTAAAGCATGAATCCACAAACATGACTACTTTCTGGTTGTCCCTTTGAGACGAATACCCTACCATTACTAAGAAAGCAGTTGGAGCTCTTCTTCCTTTCTCAACTTCCTATCTGTGTGAGGCTGGCTTCTCTGCAATGAACACAGTAAAAACAAGAACAGGTCGCGGCTTCAGACACTGGAGGAGGACTTGAGGGTATGCCTCTCCACCATTCGACCTCGGATGAGGCACATTATGAAACAACAAGGTCAAATTTCCCATTGATAACTGTATGTATGGAGAAGGCTTTTATTTTTAGTCATGTTTTTACTTAAATGAAATCAATATCTTCAGTTTTAAATTTTCATGTACATTTCTAATGGCTAGTAACTTTATCAAGGACATCATGTTTTATTACCCACTGATATTTCTGTTTGAACAGGCGTTTTATTTTTAATGGTTATTGTGCTCGAATAAAATTAGTATCTTTAGTTTCAAATCTTCACATTATTTCTAATGGCTAGTAACTTTATCAAGGACATCATGTTTCATTTCCCAATGTTATTTGTTTCCATGAAAAGGCCATTTATTTTTACATATGCTTGTGCGTGAATAAAATCATTATTTTGTGTTTTAAATCTTCATAATTTTTATTGTGTTTGATAGCTGGTAACTTTTTCAAGGACATCATATTTCACTGTAATTTTGGAGTAATAAATATGCAGAAGAAAGTAATATTTTGAAAACCTTGATAATCCATAAAAAATAATAAATAATTAACAGTAATTAACATGCTTGACGTATGCATGTCATTAGTTCTACTTTGAAATACTGATGGTGTGCCTCGTCCATTTTACGCCTGGCTTGGTGTGCCGTAAGAGAAAAAAGGTTGAAAACCACTGCTTTAGACACTCAAACTGAAGTCCTTGCAAACACTTATCAAAGTCTTGAAGAAGATGATGAGTTCAAAGAGCTAGTGGAAAAGGTTTACGAACAAACCGGGTCGGACATGGGAGACTTTTGGATTTCTTTCTTAGAAATGTCTGATCCACTCGCCCAAAACATACATGCTTGTCACTCACAGAATGGGCCAGAGTATATCTCCTCATCATATGATATGCACCTGGACTGCTAGCATACAACAACAAGGAGTGCGCACGCTATTTGTCAGATTTCTGGGCAATGCTATCTACGTTACCAGAGACCCAGAAATCATGGTTTAACCAAAATTTTGCTCAATCAATGTCAGGTCTTCCTTATTCTTGCATGCCACTTGACATGTGGACTGAGACAACAATGAACCTAAACTCGAAGTTAAAACAAGGGTGGCTTAATCTTTTGCAAAATGAAAAGCAGTTGTTCTCAACCACAAGAAATGTTAACAATATTGCAAGAATTAAGTCTGCACTTAACAAAAGTCTCAACTGTAAGCGACGAAATAGAAGACACAAGGAGTGTCAACCTGCAAGATTAAAGATGGATGAAGAAGCTGTTCAAGACTTGCTTGCATGTCTTCAAGACTTCAATGTCGACCCATTCGACACTTCAAATCCAACACTAAGATCACTCCAATCAGGCATCACTGCTCCACAAGATGTAATCGATGACACCAAAGCCGCTCTCCCAGAAGCCAGAGACCAGATTGGGACACTTTTTCAGGAGCGGATTTTCTCAAAATCAAAAAACATTAGTGCAAGAATCGACACAAGAAAGAGGAAAAATTTTGACAGTGTTAAAATTTGTGGACAATCAAGTGCACAGATGAAGATGACTGACATGGAAAGGTCAGGGTTAGCGGCAGTGTTGAGTCTTGTAGAAGGGTCGGGTGCCGTTGACCTTGAAAGAGTTTTGAGTGGAAGGGTGACCGAGGAGAGTTTGTCATTATTCAGTGCCGATGGTTCCATGAGAAAAACAGCAAAAAGCAAGCTTCTTGATTACTTCAGCCTTGAACCAACATCAGCCACCCTAGATGACTATGTCAGCATCATTGACATGGGCATGATCTGGAGACTTGCATCCCCAACAGCAGAAGACCGAGAGGCTAAGAGACGGGATGGGGATTGTTATAGATGGATTCACTATCTCACATATACATGACCTAATCATCTCTAGACATCCCCGTGCCACCACCATTATTCTGGTGAATGACAGATATGATTTATCCCACTCAATCAAAGATGATGAGCATGACCGCCGAATCGCTAAACACGGGAGACAGCCAAAGAAATATCCAAAGCTCCAAGAAAAATTCCCGAATCAAAGTGACCTTCAGTCTGTCATGACAAATGAAAGTAACAAAAGGAGACTGCAAATTATGATAAAAGATTTCTTGTCGCAAAGTGAAGTCAGAAAAAAGTTCTTGTACTGTGAAGGCGGCACTGCAACATTCCTAGAACTGAATGAGGAAAAAGAAGACTTTGCATTTTCCCATGCAGAGGCAGACACAATGATATTTTCTGCATATGCCAAGCTGCGCAGCAATGGCAGCACAGCACCTGTCATTGTTGACAGTGAAGACACGGATGTCTATGTTCTAGCAGCGTTTGTTTCTCATGATATCCAAGGTGAACTATACATAAAGCGAAAGAGAGCTCACATCAGCTGTCGAAACATGCTTGAGCCAGAAATTGCAAAGGTCATCATAGCTGCTCACATCATCACAGGCAGCGATCACACTTCTGGCTTTTACGGCCATGGCAAAAAATCAGTCATGAAGAAGCTTTTTGAAGACCCTGAAGCCCGAGAACTTTTGGTGAATGTAGGAAAGTGTTTAAATCTGGACGATGACACTAAAAGGGAAATGGAAACATTTGTGTTGACAAAAATATATGGAGAAAGTGCTGGCATCTCATGTGGACAAGCAAGGGCATCAAAGTGGAGGAAACAAAAGAGGAAAAGTACCGTCACTCTTCCACCTGACCAGGATTCGCTAACAAACCATTTACAGAGAACCAACTACATCACTTCCTGTCAGATACATTTCAGAAACAAAGACCACCCATCTCCTATTTCCCATGGTTGGGAACTAAGGAGTGGGAGGTGTCGACCAATTCGTCACACCCTTCCACCTCTGATACAGCAAGCTCAGTGTGCTGCTAGAGAAGACAGGGATCCACAGAGAAGACGAACAGATTGTGATGGCGAGGAAAGTGGCAGTGAAACTGATGATGGCCAAAGTGAGTTTGGACAGTCAACTGACTCAGATGAGGATATTTAGGTGAATCTTGCCTTTCGTGTGACTTGTTAATAATAAGTACATATTCATCTATAAATGTAAATATTTATTTGAACTTTTTATAATGTAATATGTCTGAAATTAATTGCAATATGGCCTGTGTTCAAGATCAAGTAATCTTGGAAATATAACACATGTAAGCACTCACACACACACACACACACACACACAAATCAATTGTATATTTTGCTTCTTTATGACAGATGATTTCATTTGACACCGGTTTCAACCTGATCAGATGCCTTTGATGAAAAAATGCAAAAATGATGTTATAATCCAAATATGACGTTACATCTCAATATCATATATTCGTAAGTCAGTAAAAATGTAATTTTCAACATTAATTTATCCTTGGCTTTGAGTCATAATTTTAAGGAAGTATGTGATATTTTGTTTTTGCCTTTTTTGCTTATCATTGAATGTCAGCCATCTTGGAATTTCTCCTCTACCAGAGTTAGCCCACCATTTTGAGAGGGACATGGGAGCTAAAATGTTTAATTAACATCTAAAGATCATGAAAATATAATAAAACCTTCCTTTCAAAGCCACGGTCACGGGACTTTTTTATTTGACCCTACTATAGGCATTATCATTAGCTCTCATCATTAGGCATTATCATTATCAACAGCTCTGCCTCCTTTTCCCACCCAAGGATGGGGTGAGGAATTCTCAATTAAAATTTCATAAGTAGGGGAGCAACTGTAATACTCTGTACATCTCAACTTGGCTAAGAGTGATTTAGAAAGGATGGAAAGTCATAGTATTGCCATCCTTGTCTTACTATGCTTCAGGGCTTTGGGGATTGGCCTGCAAATGACACAAATCTTTGCCAAGTCAAGGTGGACAAACCAAAAATTTTCTAACTCACTTTTCAGAAGGGCGGTAATAGCTGTAGTTGTAGTGGTAGGTGTAGTAGTAGCAGCAGATAAGATTTGAAGACAGATGGCCTAGGGTAACCTCTTCTGACCAGTTAATTTCCCCACAGGGTAAAGGCCACTGTGTCACAAGGAGCCTGCAGCACCAACCCCAATGTAGCATTGTTGCCCATCGCAGCATCGACATCAATCGCAGCATCACTAACCCCATCGCAGCATCGACATCAATCGCAGGATCACTAACCCCATCACAGCATCGACATCAATCGCAGGATCACTAACCCCATCGCAGCATCACTAACCCCGTCGGCAGTGGTAACACCAACACAGCAACAACGGAAACATCAACACAAGTTTCACAGGCAGCCCCTGAAAAGGTGGCAGGTTTTTAGGAGATAATCTCAGGTCTGTTGATAATTTAACTCTTTGTCTGTGGAGGTGTTCAATACAGATCTTAGTTAACCCTTAATGTATTGGTGCTGGAGTGGCACTACTAGGATGAAAGGGGGGAGATTGCCTTCCCTATCCCCCAACAGGAGAAAGGTGGACTACAGAAGGGTAACTCAGCCTGCCATCCACTGAATTCATATTCTGATGGGCCTGGGGTTGCAACTACTACAGCTACTAGTACACGAGAACAAATATGAACAAATCCATTTGACATCATTTGTCTGGCTCAATTCCCTGGTAATAGTCCCTCATGTACTTCCTTATTCCCAGAAAGGAAGATTGTGGACTGCAGCAGAACATGACAATCCTATGGTTCTGCATTATTTACATAATTCTTAACGACTAGTATTATTCTTGTGTTACTCTTTTGTTACTACTCAAGACTGAATATGAAAAGATAGCAGTTTAGATAAATAGGTAGTAGGAAACGGGGTTGTACATAGACTTAATTTCTTCACAGAGAGGGCTGTCTCCTAATATGAATAAAACAGTCTGGTGGTAGCAAGTATAAACTACATGACATCAGCAGAAGGCCCCATACTACAGGTCCCTTTGGCAAAATAAAAGATGTCACAGCCAAAAGAAAAAAAAAAATCCTGCACTTTTCCCCCCATGTAAGATGAGGTACTTTAACTAGTTATAATAATAATAATAATAATCTATCTATCTATCTATCTATTGCCAGACGCCTCCATCCCGTTTGGGGTGGCCACAAACAAATCGCCTCCAAGCCCCCGTCCCCCGCCATTTCACTCCCCTGCTCTCAACTCACACCCCCCTCCCTCATATACCTCTCCACCCCATCTCTCCATCTCATCCTCGGCCTCCCCCTCCCTCTTTCCCCCTCCATCTCACTCACATACACTCTCTTCGTCAGTCTTTCACCCTCCATCCTCTCCACATGGCCAAACCACCTCAGTGTGTTCCTCATAACGCTTCCAATCACATCCACATCAACACCGCAACGCTCCTTTATATCCTCATTCGTCAGCCTGTCTCTCCATGTGACTCCACAGGCTCCTCTTAAATAACTCATTTCCACGGCTCTCACTCTTGACTTGTGTCCTTCCAACAACATCCAAGCTTCACTTCCGTACGTTAGAGTTGGTATCACAATACTGTCATGTAGTAACTTTTTCACTTCCATGCTCACTTCCCTGTTTCTTATCACTGCTTTCAAAGAACCAGCAACCTTTCTTCCCTGCTGTACCCTTTCAAGCACTTCACCCTCCAAACCTCCATCCTTACTCATCACACTACCCAAGTACTTAAACGTACTCATATTTTCCAATTCCTCACCATCCAACCTCGCTGTACATTCACTGACTTCACCTCTCTCAAAGACCATCACTTTACTCTTCCCTACATTCACCTTTAGATTCCGTTTCTTATACACTCTCTCAAACTCATCCACCAAGCCTTGCAGCTCCCCTTCGACTTCACCCAACAACACAGTATCATCTGCAAACAACAGTGCAGGGAGTTTCCAAACACTATCCTCTCTCACCAGGGCCACTCCAACATCAACTACCCTACCTTGTACCTCTTTTATTACCCCATCCATGTACAGATTGAACAACCATGGAGACATGACACATCCCTGTTTCAACCCAACTTTCAAAGAGAAAAAATCACTTAGTTCACCATCCACATGCACTGCAGCCTTCGCACCATCGTACATACTCTTCACAGCATTCAACAACTTCCCATCTACTCCATATATTCTTAACACTTTCCACAATCCTAGTCTATCCACCCTGTCATATGCTTTCTCCAAATCCATGAAAGCCGCATACAATTTCTTTCCCTTCTCTAAAAACTTTTCCACTAAAGATATGAGAATGAATATCTGATCTACACAACCTCTTCCCTTCCTAAAGCCTCCCTGTTCTTCTCCAACTAATTTCTCTGTTCTTTCTCTAACTCTGTCAATAAGTATCCTACCATACACTTTTCCTATTATACTAAGAAGACAAATGACCCTATGATTACCACACACTTCTTTTTCCCCTTTTCCTTTGTACAAGGGAATAATTATACCCGACTTCTAATCCTCTGGGACTCTACCTTCCTCCCAGGCCAATCTGCACATCTTCCACATCCATTCTACTACTATCTCTCCCCCATGCTTCAGCATTTCACCACACACTCCATCAATTCCTGGGGCTTTCCCTGATTTAACTTTCTTCATTGCTTCCACAACTTCTGTCCTACTGATTTCTTCATGTCTTCTCACCTCCCTCCTTCTCCCAGCCACTTATACTCGCATTACTTCCATCCTCCACGTTCAACAATTCCTTAAAGTATTCTCTCCATCTGCTCACTTTTTCTCCCTTCTCCACTAGTAATCTACCATTTTTATCTTTCACTCCCCTGCTAACTTCACTTCCACCCTGTCTTACTCTTTTCACCTCTTTCCAGAACATTTTCTTACAGTCCCTCCACTTTACACTCAAATTCCTTCCAAATTCCTCATCCACTCTCTTCTTACTCTCTCGTACTAATCTTTTCACCTCTCTCTTTCTTTCTACATATAACTCTCTCTTCCGCCTCTCAACTTCTTCCACGCCCCTATTTCTCATCCATTCATTGCATGCTTTCTTCTTTTGTGCCACAGCCCGTTTCACCTCTTCAGTCCACCACGCTGTTCCTTGCACCCCCCTCCGTCTTCTCTTCCTTCCACACACCACATCACATGCTGCACATATTCCTTCTGTAAATATTCTACACACACCTTCCACGTCCCCCATCTGCTCCAATTCATATTTGCCCAATCGTTCCTCCACTTCTCTCTTACACTCTGCCTTTTTCTCATCCTCTTGTAACCTTTCCACTCTCCTTGCAACTACTCCTTCCTCTCGTCTTTCCCTTCTTCTATTCCTCCATCTTACTTGAACTTTAATTCTGGCCACCACCAAGTAGTGGTCAGAAAGTCCACTCCCCCAACCTCTATAAACTCTTGACTCAATATACATCTTCGCATCCTTTCATCCACACACACATAATCAATCATTGCCTTCCTTTCACTCAGTTCACCACCCACCCTTCTCATCACTCGCCATGTATACCTGTGGATCATTTTATGCCTGACGAGGGTATTGGCTATCAAAAACCCCCTCCCAGCACAAATGTCCACTACCGCACTCCCATTCTCATCTACCTCAGCAGGCACACCCCACTCACCAACTATTCCATCCACCTTCACATTCCCAACTTTACCATTCATATCACCAATCAAAAACACTCTCTCATTCCTTCCAAACTTTTCCATGCACACTTCTACATTTGTCCAGAACTCTTCTCTCACTCTTCTAGCACGATCTTGCGTTGGCGCATACACACACACAATCGCCCACATTTGTATTCCAACTTTCAACTTTACCCACACAATCCTTGATCCAACTGATCCATACTGTCTTATGCTCCTCTTCCATCTTTTACTCACAACTATACATACTCCTTCCTTTGCCCTCTCATTCTCACCTACTCCAGCACATATACCCCATCCATACTCCCATTCTCTCACACTTTCTCCTCTCTATTTTGTTTTAGTTATTCCACATACATCCACTTTCGCATCCTCAAGCACCTGGACAATCTCTCTCTCTTTCACCTCATCATTTTCTCCCCTTACATTCCAAGTTATATTATTATAATAATAATAATAATAATAATAATAATAATAATGATAATAAATCATCCATCATCCAATCCTACACCGGCCAATGAGGCAAGCTGGTCCTAACATTTAAGATGACAGTGACCAGCCTCACTCATCCCTGAATGGCATTACGTGAGCAATAAACTCCAACCACCCCTTGGATATAAACCTTCACCAGCTCAATCCAACTGGAACATCACAATTACCCACCAAGTCACAAGGCACAAAAATTTCGTTATATGATTACCATCCAGCACAGTAAATGTTTCCCTGGTGTACAGGAAACCATTTGGCTTGTCACTCAGTGTAGAGTCACCCACAGGCAGAAGGAAGGGGAAAGAATGAAGGAAAGAAAGACAGAAGAGGGGGTGTAAAGTCACCTGTAAGCAGAAGGATGAAGAAAGAATTAAGGAAAGAAAGAGAGAAGAGGATGGAAGGAAAGAAGGATGGAGGAGAGGAAAGGGCAGACCCCCGAGAGCAGCTCTACATCGAGTGAGTGGATGGTGAGCGCTCCCACCTACCAAAAATAATAATAATAGTAATAATAATAAGTACTTTAATAACCCTGTCTCCCGCCATTTCACTGATCCCCCCCTCTCATATACCTCTCCATTCCTACCTTATCCTCAGTCTCCCATTCCTTCTCCCTCAACTCCCTATGCCAAATGAGGAGGATGGTGGACCATAGGAGAAAGGGAACTTCTGGTTTCCTGTCCAGGCAGCTGGCTGGTATTAACGTGGCAGCTGGTTGGTATTAATTTGGCTTTCTTCTCCCCCCCTGCTCCCTCTCTGTAGGCGGTTTCCATGGCTCAGTCAACTCACACACCTGAAAATATACTATACATTAGTTCTTTCCTTTCAAACCTTAATTAACAAAAGTAGCTTGTTGGCAGCAAGAACATTATCATCTGGAGACAACATGAGTTAAATAACTTGGCAATACCAAATGCAAGATGTTTTCAATAATAATTCATCCATTATCCATCATCCAATCCTACATTGCCCCATGTGGAGCATAGGAGCACGGGGCTAGGTAATTGGTCCCGACATTTAAGATGAGAGTGACCAGCCTCACTCATCCCTGAGTGGCATTACATAAGCAATCAACCCCAACCATCCCTTGGATATAAACCTTCACCGGCTCAATCCAATTGGAACATCACAATTACCCACTAAATCACCAGGCGCCAAAATTTGGTTATATGGTTACAACCCAGCATAGTAAATGGTTTCCTGGTGCACAGGAAACCATTTGACTTGTCACTCAGTGTAGTCACCCACAGGCTGAAGGAAGGGGAAAGAATGAAGGAAAGACAGAAGAGGGAATGTAAAGTCACCCAGAGGCAGAAGGACAAGGAAAGAATGAAGGAAAAAAAGACAGAAGAGAATAGAAGGAAAGAAGGATGGAGGAGAGGAAAGGGCAGACACCCGAGAACAGTGCTACATCGAGTGAGTGGATGGTGAGCGCCCCCACCTACCACAAATAATAATAATAGTAATAATAATAACTACTTTAAGAATAACGAGAACTACTCAAAGTCTCAATGGCATGCCTAATGGGCCACATCCCCACACATCATTCAAGCCCCTGAAATCCTGATACCACAACACAGGCATAACTATCCACACACAGAAGGAGGCCGTAGCACGGGACGAACAGGGTAGTACTCCCGAGGGGAATGGGAATGCTGGTGATAGGAAGAGCTGGAGCTCCTGTTTCACTAGCTATCTAACCATCCCCCTTTGCTGACCTTTTCAGTGTGACAGTAACATGGAGAGTAGACCAGCATACTCTCCCAAACATTTCCTCTATCTATGCACTACACCACATGCACTTTACATTTCATACAACGTATCCCACTACGTTACAGGGGTTGGCGCCAGCAAGGGCATGCGGCCAGAAAACTTCGCCCCCGTTACCTAGTGGCGGACTTCTGGGGGGAGGCGTGGCGGGGGTTCCGCCGGCATAGATCATGGGTCCAGGGTGAGATGGGGCTCAGGCCTGTGCTAGAGGGTACAGGGCATTGCGGTTCTCAGGCTGCCGCTTACGCCCAATAGAGAGGGGCCCGAACCTGGGAGTAGCGCCCCAGGAGGCTGCCCTATCAGTGGGTGTATAATGGCGGGATAGTTGCAGTGCCAAGACGCGCTTGGAGGGTGTCCCTGCAGCTGTCCTGGCAGGGTGCCCCGAGGCCAATACCACAGCCACTGGTAAGCTGGTGGGCTAGGGGTCCCAAATCCATTGCCTGGACCTGGGACTGTGCAGTGAGTGGGACCTGTGCTGTGTCTGTCCCCCTTTATTAACACTGAAGATGACAAAACAAAATAAGTTTCAAAGCAAGCCTGAGGACAGTAAATCAACCATGGGGATGAGGGTGGGTTCATGGAATGTGGGAAGTTTGAGGGGAAGAGCAGGGGAAGTCGTTGAGGCATTCAGTAGGAGGTGGGTGGATGTGGCGTGTTGGCAGGAAGTCCGGTACAGAGGTGGATCAGCCAGAAAGATTGTTGGGAAGGACTGTTGCTATAAGTTGTTTTGGCAGGGGGGGACAGACGGATATGGAGGTGTTGGTGTGATGGTTGCGGAGAAATGGGTGGAATATGTTATGAATGTTTTGAGTAAGCGATAGGTTATTGGTAGTGAAAATTCCGTTGGGAAGAAAGATAGCTGCGATTATATCGGCATATGCTCCACAGGTATTGTCATTATTGTATGTTTAAGCCTATGAACATCCTCATCCTTCACTGCCCAGGTCTCACGTGCCACATACAAAGATCCTTTAGCACTGAGGGAGAGCCCTCTCAATGTCAGGAGGCAACAGCTCCCTGAACTTCCTCCAGCCACTCCTTATCCTAGCCACACAGCTAACACCAGCTCCACCTCCAGCACATAACATGTCCTTTAAAAAAAAAAAAAAAAAAAATCGTCAGACGTGAAAGAATTGAACTTGCTGGTGAATCTCTTGAGTGTGTGGAAGAGTTTTGTTATTTAGGAGACATGTTGTGTGCTGGAGGTGGGGCTGGAGCTAGCTCTGTGGCTAGGGTGAGAAGTGGTTGGAAGAAGTTCAGGGAGCTCTTGCCTCTCCTGACATTGAGGGGGCTCTCCCTACGTGCTAAGGGGTCTTTGTATGCAGCGTGTGTTAGGAGTGTAATGCTGTATGGCAGTGAGACCTGGGCAGTGAAGGAGGAAGACATTCGCCGGCTCAGACGTACAGAAATGACAATGATTAGGTGGATGTGCAGTGCGTCCCTGCGTCCAAGGCCTGGAGGGGCTGGGTTTACAATGGAAGAGTTGAGAGGTAGGATGGGACTGGAGTGTATTGGTGTTGTGATGAGGAGAGGTAGATTGAGGTGGTTTGGACATGTGGAGAGGATGGGGGATGATAGTTGGGTGAGGAAGGTGAGAAGTGTTAATATTGGGGGTGGGGTTATGAGGGGTAGACCGAGAAAGACATGGGACGAGGTCATTAAGTGTGACCTTAGGGTTAAGGGACTGAACAGGGAGGCTGCAATGGATCGTGCAGCATGGAGAGCCGCCATTAGGTGACCAAGGCTGACACATGCAAGCATGTTGGAGCCTTTAAAAACGAAAAAAAAAAAAAAAAACACTCAACAGCAAGACTAATCCTTTCATGCCTGAAATCTCCATATGCTCCCCCCCACACACTGCACACACCATGTCAGCATTTTTCAGTCTACCTCTAACACCACATACACAGCCTCTCACCAACACTGAACAAGTTGTAATTCCTTCCCACACCCTAGTGGTAATCCACACATGGCCACACTCCCTCAGCTTTGACAGTACCACCACCAGTCCTAGATACAATCACCCTTGGTTACTAGTCGTATCGACCCTCCAATCACACAACACACTGCCATCAAGTG
This sequence comes from Coenobita brevimanus, assembly GCF_032717465.1. Lineage (NCBI taxonomy): Eukaryota > Metazoa > Arthropoda > Malacostraca > Decapoda > Coenobitidae > Coenobita > Coenobita brevimanus. The sequence goes on along the minus strand of NW_027643739.1, from coordinate 36,427 downwards.
AGACAAAAGGGAACAGGGATCTGTCAGGTTTGATAACATGCTATAACAAATTTAACAGACAATGGAGAAAGTTGCCTTCATGAGGTGGCAGTCTCCTTGGTTATGGCTACTAGTCATATCAATGTGCTATAGCAATACACTGTACAGGTACAGGAGGCTTGCTTTCATGTGTCTCCTTGGTTACTAGTCCTGCAGGTGGTAGGTGACTGTGATCATCCACTCACTTGATATACAGTGCAACCTCTTAAATTCGAAGTTCTTGTGTCCTTTTGGAAGTTTTGATAAATTTGACCTTTTAATAAAGCATTTCTGTGGCTGTCTTAATTCTCATGGTTTAGACATGCTTTTGACACAAGCTTTGTTGTCTGGGCTAACTAGCTGGCTTCAGGCATCCTATTTACCATTGCTAACACTACCATTTATCTCATCTCTTAACTCAAGGATCAGTACAATAATCGCTACTAACCAAGATGTGTTTCTTTCACATTTCCTTTCTTCATCTTGTGTATGTCCCCTTGTTCTAAAACACTTAGCAGTTCTATTCATATTTAACATCAATCAGTAAGTTGCAAGGGACAGTAATTATGCATTCATTTATTTACGTAAAAACTACATTACTGAACATGAATATTTACATCTTTCAGCAACCACCATCCACTCCTTGATGTAGCACTGCCCACTATCTCCAGTACTTTTGTTTCTGTCCTCCTCTCTCCCTGTTTCTCACATCTTTCCTGTCAATTTTTATTACTCCTTCCTTTTCAGGTGGCTTTACATTGAGTAAATGCCTAATGACTTTGAGTAACATGCCTAATGGCTTTCTGTAAGCCAGAAAACCATTTACAATGCTGGATGGTAACCATATAACCAACCCATACGTGATGCTACACTTCACATACTGTGCACTGATTACACAGTTTATTTTATGACATTTTATGATACGTACAATTACTGCCAGTCTGCATTACTATAATCTTGCAGAAATATTGCAATCTCAGTGATGAAATACTTAAGTACATGTGTGTGTGTGAAAAAAAATGGACGATGATGGTGGTGGTTTATATCTGCTCAAAAATAGATTGCACAGTGGTTTAACACTGATGCAAATGATCTATTAGAATTACACTAAGACTGCTGCCTACCAACAATCATGCTTCAGTCAAAAGTGAATAAATCATTCAAAAGTGAATCAGTTGATGTCTGACAAGTGGTGTTGCATGGTGTTGTGTGATAAAGGAATATTTACCATAATTCCACTCCAAAACTTAAAAACCTTATCACACTGCTTTGTAATGTCATACACTGTCAGGTTTAACACCACCGCTATCTTTGACAACACCTGCAATGAGTTATTTACTCTAGTTTCAGTTGGTACAGCACTGAGAACTGTCAAATTTGTCATACATGGTAGTTTCCATCACCAATCATTTCACAACACACACACTAAGTACTTGTGGCTGCATTCTTATACTGCATCAGTTTTGTTCCCAGCACTGCACTAATTGGTAAAGCCAGGACACCCGTTTGAAGCCACAATTATGGTCAAATTTGGATATGATAAAACTGACTCAAATAAGAAAGAGCTTACCCAAGAGGAGGAAAGGAAATTATTATTATTATACACACTTTAACAATGTTGGGTGGTAACCATATCACCAAATAATGGGGTGATGAGGGGCCTGCTATGGTGCTCACGTTAACTGGATTATGCAAATGCAGCATCCATCCAGGAACCAAACCTCCACACTATTCAACGCACCTTGCCGTTGCAGGGCTCTGTCTGCCACAGGGGAACACTGATTCACTAAATGAGGTGGCAAGGCTGTTGCTTGCCTGTGGTTGATGGGTCTGCTTGGCCAGGCAGACTGGGGTTGATCAACAACGTACTTCAATTCACAATGCCATCAAACAAAACATGCCCCAATGCCCTCCCTTATCCTCCAAGGATGGTGGTGTACACGAGTCTCCTTGGTTACTAGTCTAATACCTTTCTATCATCCCATAAAGTAAAATGGTGGACAACAGGATAAGGGCCAATGCAGCCAGCAGACCAACATGTTCCTGTTCTCCTGGCCACAAAATACATCACTTCAGCACTACCATATAAACCAGCCAGGGAACACAATGACAATTACTGGGATTTAACGTACATGAAAACAGCACTTCTTCATGACTAGCATAAACGAGGACTTGCTGTACGCACAACTACAGTTCTTTCACTTAAACTTGGCCAAGACATATCCTTTGACAGCTGACTTAACTTAGTTCAGTAGCAAAGACACAATCACTGGCTCTACAACCTTTCCACTGCACTGCATGACTAACATCACTAATTTTGATCTAATACAGTATAGCTAAACACGATTCAAAGATGGTAATTTTAGGTCGTTGAAACCTTTCCACAGCACTTCTTCATGACTAGCAAGGTATTTTAAGGCCAAGTTAAAGCAAAATGATTGAGATGCAGTTTTAACACATTACCAATAACATATTCTTCTACCCAGCTGGCTTCTTTACCCAGCTGGCTTCATCTTGCCATCTTGATATCTTCATAGATCTTGTTGGATACCATCTGTTTCCTGCAAATACAACAACACATTAGTTATGTTTTTATCTACACCAACACCCACTAACCTACTCTACACCTACACCCACTAACCTACTCTACACCTACACCCACTGACCTAATCACACACACACACACACACACACACACACACACCTAACCTTCAAACACCAGCCAACTGGATTACCTAAACTCAAGATCACAAGTTTAAATTCTGTACCTAAACAACAAGAGCCTATCTGCACAGACTGCAGTCAATATTTAAGTTTCTCTTTCAAACTCAGAATGTGAAACTTGTATTAAAATGCCTCCTTATGGCCAAAACTGACAACTGTTTAATAATCAGCTGATGCAACAGCTGACCTATCAAATCAAATCAAAATTTCAAGCTGAGCAACTTTGTATTTCATAAGTCACTACAATGCTTCCTTAAAGTCAACCTGAAATGCACCCAATAGTCAGCTTAGGCAATGGCTGACATGATAAACCAACAAAAGTTCAGGCTGAGCAGCTTTGTATTTCATAAAATCACTCAAAGCTCTCCAAGAGCAGATATTTACACTTTCATTGGAGAGGGAAAAAAAAGTACCACTTCTAGACCTGTTAGCTTTGCCACAGATGAACAGACCTATTAATATTCCAAAGCACATCTGGCTGGACCACCTTAACCCACTACACCACCAGGCACCTACAATAAACACAGCAGCACAACCACCTGACACGAAGCATCAGCCAACACCACCTTAACCCACTACACCACCAGGCACCTACAGTAAACACAGCAGCACAACCACCTGACACAAAGCATCAGCCAACACCACCTTAACCCACTACACCACCAGGCACCTACAGTAAACACAGCAACACAACCACCTGACACATTCAAAGCATCAGCCAACACCACCTTAACCCACTACACCACCAGGCACCTACAGTAAACACAGCAGCACAACCACCTGACATTCCATCAGCCAGCACCACCTTAACCCACTACACCACCAGGCACCTACAGTAAACACAGCAACACAACCACCTGACACATTCAAAGCATCAGCCAACACCACCTTAACCCACTACACCACCAGGCACCTACAGTAAACACAGCAGCACAACCACCTGACACAAAGCATCAGCCAACACCACCTTAACCCACTACACCACCAGGCACCTACAGTAAACACAGCAGCACAACCACCTGACATTCCATCAGCCAGCATCACCTTAACCCACTACACCACCAGGCACCTACAGTAAACACAGCAGCACAACCACCTGACACATTCAAAGCATCAGACACCACCACCTTAACCCACTGAACGACTTAGACGATGGCCAGATTTAGAAAAATGGCAGAAACTGTAACCACTGCTAATACACCTAAAGATAATTCACCATACTCCCTGAGTGCTTTATCCATCTACATATATCTATTTATCTATATCTACTGAAGTAATTCTGGAGACTATTTCAAAGTCTGCATTACATGAGGAAGCTACTACAGTTCAAAAAAATCTTCCCAAACAAGAAATGAACAAAGTAAGGGAACCATTCAGTGCAAGATGCCTGGCCACTGCATTTAAGAGCATGTCACAGCAGGAAGCACCAATGAATCAGCACCAGGGAACCAGCACCAAGTCACACTGGCTACATGGCACCAAGACTGGCATGGAAGCAGCTTTGGCCATGAAACAGTTTGGTGTTAACGCACAAGAAGGAAGGCAGGATAGGGAGGAAGGAAGGATAGGGAGGAAGGGGAGGATAGGGAGGAAGGGGAGGATAGGGAGGAAGGGGAGGATAGGGAGGAAGGAAGGATGGGGCAGTGTTAATGGCAGGGCCTTAAACAATCCATGGCATAATACCAAATGTCTAGCCTGATAGTAGGGGGGAAATGTAGGCCCAAAAGAATTATGGAACTATCAAGAAAAGGTGGAACAGTAGAGGGAGGACAGGAAGGGGAGAGAAAGGAGATACAGTCACAGGCAGAAGGAGAAAGTCACAGGCAGAAGGAGAAAGACACAGGCAGAAGGAGAAAGACACAGGCAGGAGGAGAAAGACACAGGCAGAAGGAGAAAGACACAGGCAGAAGGAGAAAGACGCAGGCAGAAGGAGAAAGACACAGGCAGGAGGAGAAAGACACAGGCAGAAGGAGAAAGACACAGGCAGAAGGAGAAAGACGCAGGCAGAAGGAGAAAGACAGAGGCAGAAGGAGAAAGATGCAGGCATTTTGTAAAAAAAAAAAGTCAGATTAATTCAAACTTACACAGTACTTCCAATTCCCTGACTCCCCCAACATCTCCTCCTTAGTGATATATTTTTGGTTTTATTCTTGCTACTACTTGGCAATTTTTACAACTCAGGGGCTGGTACTCTTGAAGCACCTCCCCTAACACCTCTTCCTTATTGATTTATTGTTTTATTCTTGCCACCACCAGGCATTTTAAAACACAGGGAGGACTTACAGCTCTGATGGGGTTAATAAGGCTACATCTTCAGTTCAAAAAATACAGGATTAATAGACTGGAAATATTGCTATCGTATCGTTTATGCAGACTCTGGAAATACAGCTATCGTATCATTTATATAGACTCTGGAAATATTGCTATCGTATCGTTTATACAGACTCTGGAAATACAGCTATCGTATCGTTTATATAGACTCTGGAAATACAGCTATCGTATCGTTTATATAGACTCTGGAAATACAGCTATCGTATCGTTTATATAGACTCTGGAAATATTGCTATCGTATCGTTTAGACTCTGGAAATACAGCTATCGTATCGTTAATATAGACTCTGGAAATATTGCTATCGTATCGTTTAGACTCTGGAAATACAGCTATCGTATCATTTATATACACTCTGGAAATACAGCTATCGTATCGTTTATATACACTCTGGAAATACAGCTATCGTATCATTTATATATACTCTGGAAATATTGCTATCTTATCATTTATACAGACTCTGGAAATATTGCTATCATATCATTTATAATATAGACTCTGAAAATACTGCTATCATATTGTTTATATAGACTAAAATATTGTTATCGTGTTGTTTATATACAGCAGACTCTGGAAATATTGCTATCGTATCGTTTATATTCACTCTAGAAATATTGCTCTCGTATCATTTATATAGACTGGAAATACAGCTATCGTATCGTTTATATAGACTATGGAAATATTGCTATCGTATAGTTTATAGAGAGACTGGAAATACACCTATTGTATCGTTTATATAGACTGGAAATACAGCTATCATATCATTTATATAGACTGGAAATACAGCTACCGTATCATTTATATAGACTGGAAATACAGCTACCGTATCATTTATATATACTGGAAATACAGCTATCGTATCATTTATATAGACTGGAAATACAGCTACCGTATCATTTATATAGACGAAATACAGCTATCGTATCATTTATATAGACTGGAAATACAGCTATCGTATCGTTTATATAGACTCTGGAAATACAGCTATCGTATCGTTTATATAGACTGGAAATATTGCTCTTGTATCATTTATGTAGACTCTGGAAATATTGCTCTCGTATCATTTATATAGACTCTGGAAATACTGCTATCATATCGTTTATAAAGGCTCCAACATGCTTGAATGCGTCGGTTTTCACAACTTAATAGCAGCTCTCCACACTGCTCAATCTCTGGCAGCCTCCCTATTCAGTCCTAGCCCTGAGGTCACACCCTATGGCCTCTTCCCAGGTCTTTTTCAGTCTGCCTCTCACCCCTACCCTCAACCTTGCCACTTATCACCTTCCGCACCCAACTGTTACTCTCCATTAAAAATAAAATCAAGGCATCTGAGAGAAGACCAAGTACCAAAGGAATTTAGAAATCTGCATATACGACAAGGCTTTACTATCACACCACTGATTTCCCTAGATAAATAGCTAAGGAAGAGGTGTTAGGGAGCTTCCTTTTGAATGCAGGGGTCTCCAACTGACTTAAGTTTAACCCCTAAAATAAATCATTACAGAAGAGATGTCAGGGAGCTTCCTGTTGTGTGTTAATTTACTCCTGCCACAGCCAATGGTTTTATCCAGCTCTGGGGATATTTTATTTACTGATGGGGTAACAATGGCTATCTGTCTTCTGTTGCAAGTCTCCAAAGACTTAAAACTATATGGAAAAGTTAAGAATGAAACCTAAGGCACAAGGGGTGGCAGTGATCATTTCCTGGGATATAGTTGTTAGCACTGCCAATTTAACTGCAGCACACTTACTGCAAATAATTCCACTTAGCAAAATTGAGTTTTTAATGTTCTGCATGATTCTTGCAACTTTAGCTTTCTCAGCTATTTAAGCACAAGTTGCAGTGCATTTTGACTAACACCTACTGAGGCCAGTTCTGCAACCAACTGGCAATTAACAAAAGCAGCACCACAGCAAGATTTATAGAAAACTATACGTTATGTATGAAACACTCCACTGGCCCATCAATGGTTATTTCAACAGACTGGCACCTAAGTGAATATGTATAACATATTTAAATATACTCATCTTGTAGTATCCAGCCAAGTTGCTCCCCTTCATCACTGGTGGTGGTGGTGGTGGTGGTGGTGGTGGTGATGGTGGTTGATGTCTACCACCAGACACCCACCACAGCAGGGGTGGCCTCCTCTGCCATCAAGCTGCCCTCGTCATACTGCCCTAAAGTACAAACATGCTTTACAACTCCACCCTTGAACTACAATGCCAGTGCTACCTCAACCATCAACACTAGTTAAATCTTAGGCTGAAGAACATACTGAAGGCTGTATCAAACCAGCCATTTCAAGGAGTCTATCAGTTAATATTCTTGCCATACACATATGTACCTATCTCTCAGGAGGAGGATGGTGGACTGCAGAAGGGGAATTTTAGCATGAAGTCTCCTAGATTCATATCCAGATAAGCATGAACCCACAACTGAGTTAAGGGCTCTAGTAAGTAAGTTTCTCAGTGAAATACGTTAACACCCAAATATGCCTAGTAACCAATGCATTTATTCCTATACAGTATAATGCTACTTCCCTATTCAAGTTAGGTAAATGCAAACAGCAAACTAGCTAGGAACAATCTTCATTTTCCTTCATCCTGATCTTTTCCACCTAATGCTGGAGTGAGGAAGGGTGCAGAAAGGAAGGACAGGGAAAGAAATAATAGAGGAAGCACTTACATTTATACCTCAACATTTTTACCTGCCTAATGGAGCAGGAAAAGGGAACTTATTTCCTTCGTTCATTCAATTATAAAAACTCCAAGATGCTTCCATACATCAGCCTTGATCACCTAATGGCAGTTCTCCATGCTGCTTGATCTCTAGCAGCTTCTCTGTCCAGCCCTTTATCCCTGAGGACACTGACTTCATACCAGGTCTTTCAGTCTGCCTCTCAACTTTACCCTCCATGTTCACACCTCTCACCCTCCGCACCCAAATGTCATCCCCCTTCCTCTCCACATGCCCAAACCATCTCACTCTACCCCTCCTAATCACAACACCACTACACTCCAGTCCCATCCTTCTTCCCAAACCATCTCAGTCTACCCCCTTCACATCACAACACCAATACACTCCAGCCCCATCCTGCCTCACAAAACTATCTCAATCTACCCCTTAACTCTACCCTCAACACTCACACCTCTCCCCCGCTGCAGCCAGTTGCCATCCTTCATTCTCTCCACATGCCCAATGCAATGGACAGTAAATTTCTATGACTGCACCTCTGTAGATATATACTTTACCAATGCCTTCACCCACACTGGATAAAACTTAGGTCATAATGTACCAACTGTTCCCTAATCTTTCTTGCATAGTCTACTGTATAGTCTATTAACTGCTCTAACACCTGTATCTAAATGACTTGTTAATTATGCTAAAGAAGGGCTATGGCAGAGGTCGGCAACCTGCAGCTCAGAAGCCGCACGCGGCTCTTAGGACACTTTTGTGGCTCCAGGAGCTTCATAAATAACCATTTATTCTTTCAGACCAAAGGCATCATATTACACATGCAAGGCAACATTAGATTTTTCATTCAGCTTTGATAAGATCTATACTATAAGCAGATCAAACAATATCACCGTAATGTTTTGTTTAGATTTAGCATACTGCAGATTTCTATTTATGAGAATTTTCTGTATTGCGACTCCAAGAGTACTACATTTTTATGAAACAAAAGATCTATACTACAAGTAGATCAAATAGTATCACCGTAATGTTTTGTTTAGAATACTGCAGATTTCAGTTTCAGAATTTTTTGTATTGTGGCTCCAAGAGTACTTCATTTTTATGAAACTTTAAAACAAATGGCTCTTGTAGCTTTAAGGGTTGCTGACCTCTGCGCTATGGGAAAGGTGTACAGCCAAGGTAATGTCAATCTGGCATTAAGCTGTATCCCTCCACAAAAGGACAAAACGCTATACCAATTTATGGGCTAAGATCGGTGTTTCCATCTCAGATTTCTTAACCAAGGAAAAAATAATCTTGCCACTTAGCTATACTGTAGTCTGTCCTTCACCTGATGGAACTGGCCCACTCACAAATTTAGTACTTAATTGATTACAGTTTCATTAATTTTATAGTTATGGAGGTAGGAATGAGTCTCCTTGGTTACTGTATGTTTTCACTGGACATTACCACTCCCACATCAATACAGTGTGCTTGATGGAAATTCAGTTATATATCTATCTAATCTATCTATTGCCAGACATCTTAATCCTGTACGGTGTGGCCACAAATATCCTCCACACTGTCCTGTCCTCTGACATCCCTCCAACTCACACCACCCCTCTCATCTCCATCCCTCCAACTCACACCCTCCCTCCACCATATCTACCCACACTCCTCCCTCTTACACACATTCTCTCCCATATCTACTTGTATCTTCTCTCCATCCCTCCAACTAACACCCCCTCCCATCTCTCCACTCCATCCCTCCATCTCATCCTTGGCTATAATGTAAGAATGAGTGTCCTTGCTCAATTCAACCCTCCATAGTTACCTGCCTACACTAACAGACAAACAGGAGTGACAGAAAAGAGAAAGACAAAAGAGACAGATAAGACAGACAGATAAGAGACAGACATGAGAGAGTGACATGAGAGAAAAAGACAAGAGAGACAGACAAGAGACAGGAAAAACAGACAGGAGAGACAGGAGACAGTACTATACCCATCACAACAGATTTCAACCTCTCCAAGCAGTCGTGGCCCCTCTGCTACTCTGAGTTCTCCAGGCAGTCTCCCTTCACTCCTCTTGAACCGCCATCACGCTGCCATCTCTCTGGAACCCTGCTTTCTTGTACTTCACTTACACCCACACAAACCCAAGGCCGCCACAGGAACACCACTGCAATGATTGTAGGAACATAATACAAATTATTCACATTTAGAGTAGACAATTATACAGTATATAGCACAACTTCTACCTTGTACTTGGCCTATATTTTGCCTTATGCAGTCCATCTCACACAGTTCAGTGGCAGAACAAGGTAATGCTACAGACTACCCTTTCCACAGCACTTCTTCATGACTACCAACATTCTACTCATCTACAGTTACAATTCAAAATTCATGATGCTATGATATTTTAAACCAAAAAAGAAGGGCATAGCATCATATTCTAATAAAATTTTGTTACAGCCAGGTATTCAAAGTGAAAGTTGTTTTTATACCTATAGCCACTTCTGAATCAGTCACTCCTGCAAAAGAATACCACGATGTGTTTGCATTTGACGAGCTGTAGTTATAAGTTAGGAATGAGTCTCCTTGGTTACTATTCCAATTTACAACTACTAAAATCTGACTGGTCACTCCCACACAAAATATGAAGATGTGGTTGCATCTGACGAGCTGTAGTTGAGTAGATGAGTGCCACGCCTCCTCCCGGACAGTCAGCAGTAGGCTTGGGAATACTAATGATAGAATGTGTCTTAGGCAAGGCATTACGAATAATATCGATATCAGACTCATACAACTAGGTTTCAGTCAAGCACAATATGTCAAGCTCATGCTGATTTAGGGTTTCATTAATATAGTCTATCTTTTTACGGATAGAACGAATATTTAAAAGACCCATCCTTAACTGGTTCAAGAGAGACGTAGTCAGTTTTTTGAATGGTCAAAATTGGTGTTTTCAATCAATCTATTCCTATGAGAAATCATGATTGGACAGTCTCTACTTGATGCAAAATGGACAACCGACTTTTCAAGTTAAATAAGTGCTGTCAACCCTCATCATGTACTCCCCCATACAAATGTCATCCAATCATCATCTATCTGCTCAGCAATAAATCTAACACACACCAAAATGAGATACTGGTCTCTGGTTTGAATAAATCTACACTATCAGTCTACATATGGCCGGACGCCTTAATCCTGTAAGGGGTGGCCACAAACAAATTGCCTCCAAGTCGACCTGTCTCCTGCCATTTCACTGATCCCCCCCTCTCATATACTTCTCCATTCCTACCTTATCCTCAGTCTCCCCTTCCTTCTCCCTCAACTCCCTATTCCAAATGAGGAGGATGGTGGACCGTAGGAGAAAGGGAACTTCTGGTTTCCTGTCCAGGCAGCTGGCTGGTATTAACGTGGCAGCTGGTTGGCATTAATTTGGCTTTCTTCTCCCCCACTGCTCCCTCTCTGTAGGCAGTTTCCATGGCTCAGTCAACTCACACACCTGAAAATATACTATACATTAGTTCTTTCCTTTCAAACCTTGATTAACAAAAGTAGCTTGTTGGCAGCAAGAACATTATCATCTGGAGACAACATGAGTTAAATAACTTGGCAATACCAAATGCAAGATGTATTCAATAATAATTCATCCATCCATCCATCATCCAATCCTACATTGCCCCATGTGGAGCATAGAAGCCCGGGGCTAGGTAATTGGTCCCAACAATTATGATGAGAGTGACCAGCCTGACTCATTCCTGAGTGGCATTACATAAGCAATCAACCCCAACCACCCCTTGGATATAAACCTTCACCAGCTCAATCCAATTGGAACATCACAATTACCCACTAAATCACCAGGCGCCAAAATCTGGTTATATGGTTACAACCCAGCATAGTAAATGGTTTCCTGGTGCACAGGAAACCATTTGACTTGTCACTCAGTGAAGTCACCCACAGGCTGAAGGAAGGGGAAAGAATGAAGGAAAGAAAGACAGAAGAGGGAATGTAAAGTCACCCGTAGGCAGAAGGACAAGGAAAGAATGAAGGAAAGAAAGACAGAAGAGAATAGAAGGAAAGAAGGATGGAGAGGAAAGGGCAGACACCCGAGAACAGCGCTACATCGAGTGAGTGGATGGTGAGCACCCCCACCTACCACAAATAATAATAATAGTAATAATAATAACTACTTTAAGAATAACGAGAACTACTCTAAGTCTCAATGGCATGCCTAATGGGCCACATCCCCACACATCATTCAAGCCCCTGAAATCCTGATACCACAACACAGGCATAACTATCCACACACATGCATTTCATAAAAACCATCCAATAATCCATCCAACTTTTCAAGTTAAAAAAGAGCTGGCAACCCTCATCATGTACTCCCCATACAAATGTCATCCAATCATCATCTATCTGCTCAGCAAAAAATCAAACACACACCAAAATGAGATACTGGTCTCTGGTTTGAATAAATCTACACTACCTGTCTACCTATAGCAGGACGCCTTAATCCTGTAAGGGGTGGCCACAAACAAATTGCCTCCAAGTCACCCTATCTCCTGCCATTTCACTGATCCCCAACTCTCATATAGGCTACCTCTCCATTCCTACCTTATCCTCAGTCTCCCCTTCCTTCTCCCTCAACTCCCTATGCCAAATGAGGAGGATGGTGGACCGCAGGAGAAAGGGAACTTCTGGTTTCCTGTCCAGGCAGCTGGCTGGTATTAACGTGGCAGCTAGTTATTAATTTGCCTTTCTTCTCCCCCCCTGCTCCCTCTCTGTAGGCGGTTTCCATGGCTCAGTCAACTCACACACCTGAAAATATACTATACATTAGTTCTTTCCTTTCAAACCTTGATTAACAAAAGGAGCTTGTTGGCAGCAAGAACATTATCATCTGGAGACAACATGAGTTAAATAACTTGGCAATACCAAATGCAAGATGTTTATAATAATAATTCATCCAACCATCCATCATCCAATCCTACATTGCCCCACGTGGAGCATAGGAGCCCAGGGCTAGGCAACTGATCACAACATTTAAGATGAGAGTGTCCAGCCTCACTCATTCCTGAGTGGCATTATAAAAGCAATCAACCCCAACCACCCCCTGGATATAAACCTTCACCAGCTCAATCCAATTGGAACATCACAATTACCCACTAACCCACCAGGCGCCAAAATCTGGTTGTATGGTTACAACCCAGCATAGTAAATGGTTTCCTGGTGCACAGGAAACCATTTGACTTGTCACAAAGTGAAGTCACCCACAGGCTGAAGGAAGAGGAAAGAATGAAGGAAAGAAAGACAGAAGAGGGAGTGTAAAGTCACCCGTAAGCAGAAGGACAAGGAAAGAATGAAGGAAAGAAAGACAGAAGAGCATAGAAGGAAAGAAGGATGGAGAAAAAAGGGCAGACACCCGAGAACAGCACTACATCGAGTGAGTGGATGGTAAGCACCCTCACCTACCACAAATAATAATAATAACTACTTTAAGAATAACGAGAACTACTCTAAGTCTCAATGGCATGCCTAATGGGCCACATCCCCACACATCATTCAAGCCCCTGAAATCCTGATACCACAACACAGGCATAACTATCCACACACATGCATTTCATAAAAACCATCCAATAATCCATCCAACTTTTCAAGTTAAATAAGTGCTGTCAACCCTCATCATGTACTCCCCCATACAAATGTCATCCAATCATCATCTATCTGCTCAGCAAAAAATCAAACACACACCAAAATGAGATACTGGTCTCTGGTTTGAATAAATCTACACTACCTGTCTACCTATAGCAGGACGCCTTAATCCTGTAAGGGGTGGCCACAAACAAATTGCCTCCAAGTCACCCTATCTCCTGCCATTTCACTGATACCCAACTCTCATATAGGCTACCTCTCCATTCCTACCTTATCCTCAGTCTCCCCTTCCTTCTCCCTCAACTCCCTATGCCAAATGAGGAGGATGGTGGACCGCAGGAGAAAGGGAACTTCTGGTTTCCTGTCCAGGCAGCTGGCTGGTATTAACATGGCAGCTAGTTATTAATTTGCCTTTCTTCTCCCCCCCTGCTCCCTCTCTGTAGGCGGTTTCCATGGCTCAGTCAACTCACACACCTGAAAATATACTATACATTAGTTCTTTCCTTTCAAACCTTGATTAACAAAAGTAGCTTGTTGGCAGCAAGAACATTATCATCTGGAGACAACATGAGTTAAATAACTTGGCAATACCAAATGCAAGATGTTTTTAATAATAATTCATCCAACCATCCATCATCCAATCCTACATTGCCCCATGTGGAGCATAGGAGCCCAGGGCTAGGCAACTGATCACAACATTTAAGATGAGAGTGTCCAGCCTCACTCATTCCTGAGTGGCATTATAAAAGCAATCAACCCCAACCACCCCCTGGATATAAACCTTCACCAGCTCAATCCAATTGGAACATCACAATTACCCACTAACCCACCAGGCGCCAAAATCTGGTTGTATGGTTACAACCCAGCATAGTACATGGTTTCCTGGTGCACAGGAAACCATTTGACTTGTCACAAAGTGAAGTCACCCACAGGCTGAAGGAAGAGGAAAGAATGAAGGAAAGAAAGACAGAAGAGGGAGTGTAAAGTCACCCGTAAGCAGAAGGACAAGGAAAGAATGAAGGAAAGAAAGACAGAAGAGCATAGAAGGAAAGAAGGATGGAGAGGAAAGGGCAGACACCCGAGAACAGCACTACATCGAGTGAGTGGATGGTAAGCACCCTCACCTACCACAAATAATAATAATAACTACTTTAAGAATAACGAGAACTACTCTAAGTCTCAATGGCATGCCTAATGGGCCACATCCCCACACATCATTCAAGCCCCTGAAATCCTGATACCACAACACAGGCATAACTATCCACACACATGCATTTCATAAAAACCATCCAATAATCCATCCAACTTTTCAAGTTAAATAAGTGCTGTCAACCCTCATCATGTACTCCCCCATACAAATGTCATCCAATCATCATCTATCTCCTCAGCAAAAAATCAAACACACACCAAAATGAGATACTGGTCTCTGGTTTGAATAAATCTACACTACCTGTCTACCTATAGCAGGACGCCTTAATCCTGTATGGGGTGGCCACAAACAAATTGCCTCCAAGGCACCCTGTCTCCTGCCATTTCACTGATCCCACCCTCTCATATACCTCTCCATTCCTACCTTGTCCTCAGTCTCCCCTTCCTTCTCCCTCAACTCCCTATGCCAAATGAGGAGGATGGTGGACCATAGGAGAAAGGGAACTTCTGGTTTCCTGTCCAGGCAGCTGGCTGGTATTTACGTGGCAGCTGGTTGCTATTAATTTGGCTTTCTTCTCCCCCCCTGCTCCCTCTCTGTAGGCGGTTTCCATGGCTCAGTCAACTCACACACCTGAAAATATACTATACATTAGTTCTTTCCTTTCAAACCTTGATTAACAAAAGTAGCTTGTTGGCAGCAAGAACATTATCATCTGGAGACAACATGAGTTAAATAACTTGTCAATACCAAATGCAAGATGTTTTCAATAATAATTCATCCATCCATCCATCATCCAATCCTACATTGCCCCATGTGGAGCACAGGAGCCCGGGGCTAGGTAATTGGTCCCAACAATTATGATGAGAGTGACCAGCCTCACTCATTCCTGAATGGCATTACATAAGCAATCAACCCCAACCACCCCTTGGATATAAACCTTCACCAGCTCAATCCAACTGGAACATCACAATTACCAACTAACCCAACAGGTGCCAAAATCTGGTTATATGGTTACAACCCAGTATAGTAAATGGTTTCCTGATATAGACATAATTTCCATCAGTAACCTTCACAATGACACCAAGGTGTAATGTACAAAATAATTCGCTATGGAAAAGGTGTTAGGAAATCTCAAGTCACATATAATATGGCCCAAAAGCTTATGACATCTAACCTTCAATCCGATGACCTAACAGTAATGAGGGGGAAGTGAAGACTAAAGCTCACCCTTTCAATTAGGAAAGGTTGCTTCCTAAATGAATAAAATTGCTTGTCGGTATCCACACTATAATGAACCCCTTCAATACGATGTCTACTAGATTTAATTATTGCAACTACCACGAGATTTTATTCAACTTATGACATCTCAAAACTCTTCACCTTAAGTGGAACTGCCAAAACAGACAAAGAAAGAGACAGACGGAAGCAGAGACTAACAGAGAGACAGAGGCACAGGCAGAGGAAGATTTAGAGGAAGAGAGATTGGATCAGTTGCAAGGACAGGGAAAACTGAGGAGAGGAAATCAGGTAAGGAGAAGGGTAGAAGGACAGAGAGAGAGACTGAGACAGAGAGCAGGAGGCAGAGACAGAGAACATAATGCAGAGGTGAGTGCATGCAACTGAATGAGGTAAACGTGAGAGGATGCGGGGTTTGGAAGTGGACGAAATGGAACGATTCTTTCAGTCCAAAATGGAAGAGGCTGAAAAAGTGCGTAGGATGGGAGCAAGAAAGAGGAAGGAGAAAATAAGTTACTTAATGACCAAGTGTAAGATGGTGAATTGAAGTAGGAAATGCAAATGTGGAAGACAGGAAGACAAAAGATTATTAATGAGAAGCAGTGGAAAATAGTGATTTGAAAGCAGGAAATGCATACATGGAAGGCAAGACAATGCTTGATAGTGTCCTGGTACCAACACAGACGTCAGGCAGTGAAATCTGAACAGTGATAGCGAGGTAAACAAAGAATATTTACACTCCCACTATATTTTGCATTCTGAAGTAAGGCGAAGAGCTGTGAAATACAACACTTTATGTTTAAATTTTAACAACTGAACAGAAGACAGAGCTGTGAAATAACTATGCACCTCACATTTCAAGAAATATATTATATTTTAACTTTTTTTTTTAGCATAAACATATATTTTGGCTACTCAGAACTATCATACACGCTGAAATGTATGGGAATATACTGTTTGGTTTCAGTTTCATGGATGGGAGAGAGTTCGTTACCTTTCTGTTTGATTTAGTTCAGGAAGACAGCTGTTCAGGAGAGGAGCATAAACACCCCAAAGAGGAGAGAGAGAGAGAGAGAGAGAGAGAGAGAGAGTATATATTTTTCCTTATAGAAAACATCTCACACACCCGAAACACACACATATACACACTCAAACAGACAGACACACACACAAACTCAGACTTGTATACCGAACCGGCGAAACTTGGATTGTTACACCCGTAGACTCTCAGAGAGCATAATTTCTTATATAGCGATTTTATGGGCGACCGAAAGTTAGGTTAGGTCACTTTGGGCAGGGTTTGGTCTGATTAGATAATTTTTGGTTGGGTTGGGTTCAGATCGACTAGACATAGACGGATTAGGTTAGATTGCTTTAGAATAGCTCGGTTTTGATATATTTTGGGTTGGGTTCTATTGGGTTGGGTTAGGCTGGGTTAGGTTCGGTTGGATTAGGTTATCTGATGCTTGACTGGGTTTCGTTAGGTCGGGTATGGTATGGTTAAGTGAGACTGGATAGGATTACGTAGGGTTAGATGCGGTTAGGCTGCGTCAGAATTGGTTACGTTAGGTATGGGGAAGTTACGTGAGATAGTGAGGTTAAATACAATTAGACTGGGTTAGGTGAGGTTAAGTTAGATTAGTTTGGGTTATTTCAGGTTGAATTAGGTCACTCGAGGTTAGGCCAGGTTCAGTTCGAGCAAATATAGATAAGTTAGGCAAGACTGGCTTAAAATAAGACTCAGAAAGCGTTATAAACACAACCCCCTCCTCCCATCTGATTCTGTGACCTACGTTTTGGCTTCAGTCTTTCTCTCCCTATTTCACTCTCTCGTAAAAGTCTTGGTCCCTGTCGAAACGCCTAAATTTACTGCATTGTCAAAGTGGTTTATGCATTGCGGTCTTTTGTTGGTCGGTCCTTCCAAAGTCAAGTATCGCACGAGGTGGACGTGGTTCTGCGCGTGTGTGTGTGTGTGTGTGTGTGTGTGTGTGTGTGTGTGTGTGTTCGTGTGCGCTTGAAGCTGTGTGTACTTGAGTAATGCCCACATGCACACACAAAGGCCAGGACAGTAGTGTGTGTGTGTGTGTGTGTGTGTGTGTGTGTGTGTGTGTGTGTGTGTGTGTGTGTGCGTGCGCAAACGTGTGTACTTGGCTGATATCCACATGCATACACACAAAGGCCAGGACACACACAGTAGTTGTTTATGTGTGTGGGTTTATGAATAGACTACACTTACACTCAGGCCAGGACAGACATAGGGTAGTGTGTGTGTGCGTATGTGTTTGTATGTGTTAACAGAATACACATACAGAGTACCATGTGTGTGAACAGAATATGTAGAGTAGCATGTGTGTGTGTACGTGTGAATAGAATACACATGTAGACGTGTGTGCTACCCACACTGACACCCTCTAATTCCTTCAGCCAGGATTGGAGACGTAGCGTGTATATGTCAGGACTCCATATTATAATTACAAATCATAATAGATAGCATGATGGACAGATAGATAGAAGCAGCAAGTACGTGTGGACATTCAAGTGCATAAACATACATACCAGTTCTCACAAACCACTTACTAAAGTCAGTCAATAATATCTTTACAAACACTCCCGACGCAGTGCCAAGCGACATAGGTTTCATAGCACCTTTTTTTTTTTTTTTTTTTTTAATTAAACCTTAAGGATTCGTTAGTATGTTGCGTTTATTGTTTTGATATAGACACAATTTCCATCAGTAACCTTCAGAATGACACCAAGGTGTAATGTACAAAATAATTCGCTATGGAAAACGTGTTAGGAAATCTCGAGTCACATAATATGGGCCAAAACCTTATGACATCTAACCTTCAATCCGATGACCTAACAGTAATGAGGGGGAAGTGAAGACTAAAGCTCACCCTTTCAATTAGGAAAGTCTGCTTCCTAAATGAATAAAATTGCTTGTCGGTATCCACACTATAATGAACCCCTTCAATACCATGTCTACCAGATTTAATTATTGCAACTACCACGAGATTTTATTCAACTTATGACATCTCAAAACTCTTCACCTTAAGTGGAACTGCCGAGACAGACAAAGAAAGAGACAGACGGAAGCAGAGACTAACAGAGAGACAGAGGCACAGGCAGAGGAAGATTTAGAGAGAGAGAGAGATTGGATCAGTTACAAGGACAGGGAAAACTGAGGAGAGGAAATCAGGTAAGGAGAAGGGTAGAAGGACAGACAGAGAGACTGAGACAGAGAGAAGGAGGCAGAGACAGAGAACATGATGCAGAGGTGAGTGCATTCAACTGAATGAGGTAAACGTGATAGGATGCGGGGTTTGGAAGTGGAGGAAATGGAACGATTCTTTCAGTCCAAAATGGAAGAGGCTGAAAGAGTGGGCACATATTCATTCACGCAAACACTGATACAAGCACTGATCAGCGCATGCACGCACACTAATACACGCAGGCACTAATAGGCACTGGTACACACAGGCACTGATACACTATCTATCTCTCCATCTATATACCTAGGCTGCTTCCCCCAAAGAAAGGGAGGTAGCCGAGACAGGACGACACACTCCCCATTTACTCATCCATTCAAACACATTCATTCGCATCTTAGCCCCAAAGGGGAGAACGGACAGATCCTCACCGCACCACACTGCACAAGGGTCAACTGCGCAATGCAATCAGTGACATCAGCAGCAGGGCCCGACAGCAGAGCTGCTTTACCCCTGCCACATCATAACAGACTCATCCCCTTACCCGCACCTGACCTGAAATAGCTGATCAGACCAAATGGGGGAGAATATCCCCTCAGGGCTGCGTCATCACTTATTCATTCACAATTTCTCTCCACCCATTTCTGTCACACACAGCCACTCTTCCTTGCTCAACAGACGTCCCTTTTGCATCTAGCGCTCTCTTCACACTGTCCATCCATCCTATTCGTGGTCTTCCTCTCAGCCTTACACCTCTCACATCAGATCTAGTTATCTTTTTCACCAATTGCTCATTATCCATTCTCTCCATATGCCCAAACCATCGCAACACCCTCTGCTCAACTCTACCAGCCATCTCCCAAACAACTCCAGTTCTCCTTCGCACTTCATCATTCCGCACTCCATACATACTCCTCAGACACCTCATCTCCATTACATTCAAACTTTTCCTCTCTGCTACACCCATATTCCATGTTTCAGCCCCATACAATGCAGTCGGTACCACAACACCCTCATACAGCCTTCTCTTTACATCCATTCTAAGCGAACGACATCTAAACACTTTTTTCATTCCTCCCAGCACCTTTCCTACTTCATTTATTCTAAACTTCACTTCTGCATCTATTCTTCCATGCACAGAAACACGTGACCCTAGATATTTAAAACACTCTACCTCCTCAAGCAACTCCCCATTCAAAACTATATTCATCCCCCTACCATCTACCAACCTCGTACACTTCATCACTTGACTCTTATTCCCATTTACTTTCAATTTCCTCCTTTCACACACCCTTCCAAACTCCTCTACCAACTGTCTCAATCTCTCCTCTGAATCAGCCATCAGTGCAGTATCATCTGCAAACAGCAGCTGCTTCAGATTCCACTCTCCACCATCAACATTCACCAGACTAAGACCTCCACCTAAAACTCTTGCATTCACCTCCCTTACAACACCATCCATGTACATATTAAACAACCAAGGCGACATCACACATCCCTGTCGCAGCCCCACTCTCACAGGAAACCAATCACTCACAGCATTTCCCACTCTTATACACGCTCTACTATTTACATAAAAACTTTTCACCCCTTTTAGTAACCTACCATCAAGTCCATACAATCTTAAAACAGTCCACAAAACCTCCCTATCAATTCTATCATACGCTTTCTCTAAATCCATACATGCCCAAAACACATCCTTACCTTTCGCTAAATACTTTTCACACACTTGTCTCACAGCAAACACCTCATCAACGCATCCCCTCCCTCTCCTAAAGCCACACTGCTCATCACCGATCACTCCCTCTGTACCCTCTCTAACTCTCATAATTAACACTCTACCATACACCTTACCTACAGCACTCAACAGACTTATACCCATAAAGCTAGTACATTCATACTTATCACCCTTGCCTTTATACAACGGTTGACCATTTGAAGGAAAGGTATTAATTCATAATTGACTTAGTAATGATTCAACTGTAACAACTTTAGAGTAAGGGTTATACGTAAATGAGGACTATAGATTTTTCTTTGTAATTTAACCCCATATTTTTGTCCTTTTGCCATTTATTTCACATAGCTTAGTGGCAGAATGAAACAATGCTATACATCCTTAACATGGCAAGCATAATATTCTAGTGCTAATCTGTTGTTGTAACTAAGCATTCACAATGGAGAAATGGTAATTTTTGACCAAGTTAAAGTGAAATATTTTGGCTCCCCGTAATCACATGGGATACAGTATGAACTCATCCAGAAACTGCAAGATACCTACAAATATATGGCTCACTCCAAAATAGCCTCTGCTATTGTAATTTGACTATGTGATTGCCTAAGACATTTTGTAGTGCCTCAGAGCATCATCAGATGTTAAAATCTACTTGTTTGATGTGTATTTTGAGGTGCTTAACCCCTACAATTTGATGGCTTGTATTAAATATGTTTATGCTGTCTTTGGATGATTTTATCCACCATAGGATAATATTTTCAAACTGCCTTCATTAACCCCATCACTACCACAAAACATTCTAAAAAGTTGTCTAAATCATCTGTTGATTGCAAGCAAACCATAAAAGATGTCACCATTATGAAAAAGATAACAGCACTACCAAACCCACAAATAATGAACCTACCAATATGGAGGACCAGCTGTATGACAGAGAAGCACAGACTCTTTTGTGATGAACACTGATTACTGAAGGACTGACCTGACAAAAGGCCGTGTCATGACAACAACAGTTTTGACCCAGAAAGTGGGATGAACCAGGTACAGCCCCTGCAGGTTTTTGCGCAGGCGACGGTCAATCATCTGGGAACACCTCTGGCAACAACAATAACAAGAATGATAATAATAATAATAAAAATAATTATAATAATAATAATAATAATAATAATGAAAATGATGATAATAATAATAATACTGATAATAATAATAGTAATAATAATAATATTTTAATAATAATCATCATTGAAGTCTGTGACGAGATGCTTAAGTGGTCACAAACAAATCGCCTCCATTTCATCCAGTTCTCTACCATCAAGCTTCCCTCTCTCCAACTCACACCCTCACACATGTAACTCTCCACTTCGTCCCACCATCTCATCCCAGTTTCCCTTTTCTCCTCTCCCTCTCCAACTCACACACACTCACCTAGTCAGTCTCTCATTCTCCTTTTTTTCTTAACATGGCCACACCATTTCCAGATACTTATAATGCTTTCCAGCACATCCAAATCAACATGACAATGCTACTTAAAGTCAACAGTAGTCTCTCTCTCTCTCTTATGCCACATATTTCTCTCAAATATATCACTTCCACTCCTCTCACACTTGACTTGTTTCCTCAGACTATTAAAAGACATTGATATACTGTATTGTAGAGGTTAATAATTTATCTGTGTCTGTCTAGGTATCTGCAACTAAATGCCTTGGTCCCAGAAGGGGCTGCTACTGTTTAATCATCCACATGTCACTGTATCCTCCCCCATCAGCCTGCCCTCTCTCCAGTTCACACCACTGTTATTCAAAGAAACTTGGCTTGTTGTACAGAGTCTGTAACTTCTTCACCTATAAACTATCTATCTCTATCTATCTATTGCCAGACGCATGGGCACTGTCAGTAGAATATTGCTCACCCTTGTTGAATGGATGTGGAGAGGTTGCACTAAAACAACTAGTCAAAGTTCAGAACAATGCTGTTGGAATTATTAATAACCCTGCTGTTATAAATAAACTGCCTCTCCTACATGTAAGAAGGAATGTTGCATCCCATGCATTATTTTATAGGAACTTTTATGGCAAATGCTCAGATGAAGTTGCATCCATTGTGCCACCTCTCCATGCCTTCCGTCATGCTACACAGGCATCTGGTAGCGCGCATGACTGGAATGTCACACTGCCATGTTGTAGAACTTCTGCCTATCAGAATTCATCCATTTTCTGAACCGCATCTCTCTGGAACTCGCTTCCCTGTAGTTGTTTCCCCCCAGACTTCAACCTACAGCTGTTCAAGTCCAACTGTTACAGATATTTTATTAAATGGAGGACACCAGTAGTCTGGCGTATGGATTGTTTTTTTTCGTTATTTACTTGTTTTTCCTTCCTCTGTTCTTTAGTTAAATCTATCTATCTATCTATCTATAGCCTGACGCCCTAATCCCGCAAAGGGTGGCCGTAGACAAAATGCCTCCAAGTTGCTCTGTCACCCACCATTTGACTACCCTCCCCCCAACTCACCTCCCCCCTCCCTCATATATCTCTTAACTCCATCCCTCCACCTCATCCTCGGTCTACACCTCCCTCTCCCTCCCTCCACCTCACCTACATACATCCTCTTAGTCAGTCTTTCATTCTCCATTCTCTCCACATGTCCAGACCACCTCAGTGTATTTCTCCTAATCTTCTCAACCACATCCACATCCACCCCACAACGTTCCTTCACTTCTTCATTCGTCATCCTGTCCCACCATGTCACTCCACATGCTCCTCTCAAGTAACTCATTTCCACTGCTCCCACTCTTGACTTGTTCCCCTCTTGCAAGGTCCACGCCTCGCTTCCATACATCAGGGTAGGGATCACAATACTATCATGCAGTGACTTCTTAACTTCCATACTCACCTCCCTACTTCTCATCACTGCTTTCAGTGAACCAACAACCTTCCTTCCCTGCTGTACCCTTTCACGCACTTCATCCCCCAAAGTTCCATCCTTACTCATAACACTACCCAAGCACTTGAATATATATATATATATATATATATATATATATGATATATATACCTCTCCAGTCCTTCCTTCCATCTCATCCTCAGCCTTCCCCATCCCCTTCCACCTCACCTACACTCTGCTAGTCAGTGTCTCTTCTCCATTCCCTCCAAATGGCCAGACCTTCTCAAGGTATTTCTCATAATACTTTCCATCACATGATACATTGCATAATAATTACCTTAAGCCATGCAAAGGAAGGCATGTTGCCTCGTGTTGTGGCCCCGTGTAGATAGATTAGTATGTAGTCCTCTGCAATTAACTGGTCTAGTGTTGTCAGCACATACCTGTACAAGTAATATATAAGTTTCATATACCTTTGTGCCATTAATGTATTAGGTGGTCCATCTATTGTGCTCTCCAGTCTTGTCTGTTGCAGGAAGGACTGTCTACTAATGTGAGGAACAAAGTCATTTTGGCGGCCTCATGATTTTATTAATTAACTGTACAGTCAGTGAACATAATAGAATAAACAGTAAAAGGCATGAAAAAGGCTATGGGAAGTAGAAAATGATGCAGGGTATGCACTATACTATTTTTACTATAACATGGCTCAGATTTTTGTCCTTTAGTGGCTTATTTCATGTTGCTAGTGGGATAAAAAGACAATACTACACCTGAACATCCTTTTCATAGCATATCTTTATAGGTGACACCATATTCTAGTGTTAATTTATTGTTACAACTCATCATTAATGATGTTGACATGGTAGTTTTCGGCCAAGTTAGAGTAAAAAGGATATAGTATTGCTGACTGAGCTGTCCCAGCAACACATGAACTTTGGTTGCATAATACATGGATCACCCTTGATAAGTTTCACTTATATATTTTATTAAGACTTTATACAAGTTTCATATACTGTACTTGTATTTCCATTGTGTAAGTTAGCAGTACCAGTCATATAAAAGTAGCTGATACTTTATTTATATTTCCATATAAATCACTGTTCCAGCATTAGGCCTACATTATTTTAAAATACAGTAATTTCATTCAAGCTGGAAGAAAACTTACATGAAGAGGTTGTCCATGACATAATCATAGTCTTTGTGTGACCTGTCAGGGAGGAAGCAGGCAGAAAAGACGATGATGGCCTCATTAGCCCCTGGATAGTAACCCCCGTGGCTCAACACTTTCTTGTACGGCTCAATCACCTGCAACATTATCATCACCATCATCATCATCATCATCTCAACCTCTTTTCCCATACAAGGGTGGGGTGAGGTAAGGTTAAGAGAGCAATAAAAAACACTAATAAACTAGAGGGAGAACTATCTAATTTCTGCCTAGTTAACTAGGCTGCACTCTCATTCACTCACCATTCATGCTCCTGGGATTCTGACTCCACCTTGCAGTCACAATCCTTACAGAGAGAGTGATGGCCTTGGGAGAGGGGGGGAGAACCAACACATCATCCATTTTGGGATGAGATACTCTAGAAAATATGAGTATGAAACGTATTGAAGACAAGGAAAATTTATATAATTAATGCTGAACGTAAGAAAGCAAAAGATAGCGACATACAGTTAACAAATTAGAAAATTGCCAGATTTCGCAACTTCAAAAGCAGTGTTTTGGTGATGAGACTTACGGCAGTGTCTGAGGGGCAGGACTCCCATTGGATGGCATGGATTTCTAATTTTGAGCATCCTGTAAGTTTTTTAAAATTTGCCTCCATTTGCTGTGACAAATAATGATGCATTCTAGAAGATGTGGCAGCACATACAAGAGAGTTTGCTGTATATGCACAATATATTGTATATATATATATATATATATATAGAGAGAGAGAGAGAGAGAGAGAGAGAGAGAGAGAGAGAGAGAGAGAGAGAGAGAGAAAGTGAGGAGTGTGTGCTGCAGCACACGCTATTGATTTGTGATATGGTGTTTAAAGAACAAGTGATGAAAAAGAGGACTTATGTACCTAGGAGGAAAATATGGAAGCTGGAAAATCAAGTAGTAAGGGATGTCTTCTATAGCGAGATGAGGAGAGTGGTGGCTGAACAAGGAGTCGTAGACCGAGGCGTTAATGAACAGTACAGAGCCCTTAAGAACAATCTCTTGAGAGTTACTGATGTAATGTGTGGTTGGACAAGAGGACCACCAAGACATAAAGTAGCTTGGTGGTGGGATGAGGGTGTAGAAGCTGCAATTAAGATGAAAAGACTTTTCTGGGAATGGAAGAAGGATGGTAGCAAGGAGGAATACTTGGCTGCCAAGCATAGGGCTAGAAGAGAGGTATACAGGGTGAAGTCTGAGTCACAGAGACTTTTTCTTGATAACCTAAACCAAGGGTCTATCATTAATTTTAGTATTTGCCCCAAGTAACTGTACTCCTTGACTACTTCAAGAATTTCTTCTGGTATACTGATGATGCTCTTTGGTGTGTGAAGATTACACATTACAGTAGTTTTAGTCCAGTTCATCTTTAGCCCTACTTTGAGCCTTTCTCTGTTCGGGTCATTTAACATTTCTTGCAATAAATGTACCATCATGCAATCCCATTTTGCCCATATAAAAAGGAGCCCTGAGGCCCAGGGATAGGCTACCCATTCCTAATATTTATAGGCAATGGTGACCAGCCCCACTTTCCCGTGAGTGGCATTGTGCAAGCAAAGAGCTCCCAACTCCCTTCTCAGATGAAACCCATAGAGGCTCCATCTGGTCACAGTGCCTTAACCCACTAAACCACCAAAAACCATTTGCTTATACAGATATACTGACTGAAAGTATCCAAGCAGATGTTGCTCATAAAGGTGTACAGTACGTACTATGGGTGGATGGGGTTTACTGCTCACACAATACCATTCTGGGACAATAGATTGGTCATTCTCACTTAAAAAATCAGGAATTAAGTAGACCAACCCAGGGTCCCTATGTTCCTGGTGGGGCAATAAAAGATTGGATGATGGATAAATGATGATGTACTGACCTTCATGTCAATCCTCCGTTCAATTCCAGATATGACAACTGATCGCCATGACCGTTCCTCACTGGTTTCCTGCACTGCTGTGTACTCAGGTAGTGGCTCTATCCTTGGCTGAGGACCCAGACCTGAATCAAGATAGAAGGTTCTTGTTATCTATTCTTTTTTCTTCTTTTTTTTTTTTTTTTCTTTTGGAGAAGGGATGTCTTCATGTTGTGTCACTGATATAACCAGGCAACTCCACTGCCTGATAATGCTAATGCCCCTGAACTCTCATCCTATCCCCTGAAAAGAGGCTGATGGACTGCAGGGGAAGGACAATGTACACCTGCAGTCCACTGGGTTCATGTTTCAGATGAGCATGATGGCACAACAACAGCAGTTTTTTTTTTTTTTCCAAATAAAGCCACTGTAAGTTACAGAAAGATTGAGTGTTAAAGTTCTTTTGTCACCTGTAAAGCTCACTTGCCAATTTCCCTGTTTCGGTAGTAGATGGATGGCTATCATCAACTCGGGAGATACTACCACGAGAGTGGTATGTGATTACAAGCTCTGTAACAAGGCACATAATCATCATTCTCAGGCATGAAACTTTGACAAATTGTTAGAGTCCAGGATGAGACATTTATATTGTTACAAAGCTTACCGAACATCTCTGATATCTTTTTTCAGCAGTTATCAGCAACTGTAGGAAAGTAATTAGCTAGTTTTGGCACTTAATTTAGTTGCCAGTTCATATAAAACATAAGTAATAACATGATCAACCCTGTATAGTATGACGATTCCACGAGAGGAAACATGGCATCATTTTGCTTGTGCATGTACCTTATATATCCTACTGGCTGCATGGAAAAAACTGTGATATTATGGAACTTATCACTGTAGTGCATTTATTTTAGGTGAATAACCAAGGGGACGCATTCCTGCCTAATAACTATAGATTCATGAAATTCATGCAAGGTCACATGCTATAAAACTGCTTCAAAGAAACTTGGATTTTCATACAAAATCCATAATGTCTACCCTAATGAGCAGTTAGCTGTAATTTGCAAGTCATGTGCAGTCTCAGCATAAATAATGCTTTCCCATGTGGAGTGAATGTGGAGATGTTCCACTAAAACAACTGGACAAAATTCAGAGCAAAGCTATAAGAATAATTAATAATTCTGCAATTATAAATTAACTACCTCCCTTACAAGTCAGACAAAGTATTGCCTCCCTTGAATTATTTTACAGATACTTTTATGGCAAATTCTCAGACAAAGTTGCATCCATTGTGCCACCTCTCCATACATTCCCCTGTGCTACATGGGCATCTGGTAGCACCATGATCTGACTGTCACACTGCCATATTGTAGAACTTCTGCATATCAGAATTCCTTTATTCTCCAAACTACTTCTCTCTGGAACTTGATTCCCCAGATTTTTCCCCAAAACTTCAGCCTTCAGCAGTTTAAGTCAAACTGTTGCAGAGTTTTTATGAATGGAGGATACCTGTAATTTGGTGTATGATATTTTGTTTTGTTTGGTTTTTCCTTCCTCTGTTTGTCTTTTGTTTAGAAAAAAAAAAAAAGGACAAGAACCCAGTAAATTGCAGGTTGAAGTTGCCCTTGCATTCAATCATCCTCCTTTCAGGGGATAGGAAGACTGGGAGGGCTTGTACAACTGGGCAGTAGTATCACCCCATTACACTGGTGTCACCTTGTGAAGTCATCCCTATCCAGAACCATGCAACCTTTTGATACAGCCAGACCAATTGTCAGTCAGCAATACTCACACTCCATGATGGATTTCACCATGGGTGTCTGGAGAGGGGGGCAAGGGGGGGCAGCTGTCCCACCTTAGAATTCCAAAGTGTGTCTGGAACTTTTCCGGATGTCACGTATATTTTCGTTCCTTTGAGTTATAGCACATCAGCATATGAATACTTTTCGCCTGCAATTTAAGTACATCTTGATACTATATTTTATAGTGAATTATATGTTCAGTCGGCACATATATGTATAATTTCTTTTATTTTGCCCCCCCTAACAAAAAATCCTGCAGATGCCCCTGGATTTCACAGTTCATCCAGTGTATCTGTGTCAACACGGGTGAGCACATTGGTGAACGCGCCACATGAAAGCATCTGTGTACCATCTTCATCACTGTCACATAGGTTCTTTTCATGTAACCTTTTGTTGTAACCAAACAGCTCTTAGCAATACTTACATTCCATAATGGATTCCTGCCGTACATCTAGTGTGTCTGCATCATCAATGAACTTGTCTTGTGAAAGCACCTGTGTGTGATTGTCATTATTTCATATAACCCTTTGATATATTCAGACCAGGTGATGACATAATTATGGAGGTATGCAAAATGTAGGAGGACTGCTTGATGTAACAGAATGGGTTAAGGTAAGCCTGTGCCCATGGTCAGACACGATGAAATGGCTGTTAATCCTTTGCCCAGAGTTAACACATAAAGAAAAAGAGAAAAAAAAACTCACGCTCCATGATGGATTCCTCTAGTTCATCTGGTGTGTCTATGTCATCTGGCGTAAGCATATCAGTGAACTCATCATGTGAGAGCATCTGTGCGTCATCGTCGTCGTCGTCATCATCGTCATTGGTGTGTTGGCTGAGGGAGGAGAGGGAGTGTTGGTCATCCTCCACTGCCACTGTCAGAAGCTCCTCTGTCACTGTCAAACGTTTCTTCCGGGTCACCTCCAAGCTTGACGGACGCTCTGTAGAAGAGATGCTCAAAAATAAGAAACTGGGAGTGAGATTCTTGAACATAACTGTGTTTATGATCAAGGCCCTGTTGTAACTGTGATAAGTATTCCCAGGAAGGACAAAGAAAGGACAGTACAGTGTCTTCCCATGTCTCTTGTTCTTCCCAGAAAAAGAAATCTTGGTTATGAGAGATATTATCGTAGGTTAATGTATATATTTTTTGAGGGAAGAACAAGAAAAGGGCAGTACAGAATCTCTCATATCTCTGGTTCTTCCTGTAAAATACATAAGTTATAACAGGGAATCGATTGCAAATGTGTTTGAGAATCCCACCTTGGGATTGGATTCATAAATACACATAGCCCTGTATTTTCTTTGGTTAAGTAGGCCCCCCCTAGATTTTATCTGTGTGTCTGATATAATGTACCATTGTATCTCTGTTTCTAATATACTGTTGATATATACAGTTAACTTTTGTGGTAGATGGGGGGGACAATCATCCTGTCACTCAGTGTAGGGATGCCCTATGGTCTCTACACTGAGTGACAAGCCTAAAGGTTTCCTGTACCCTGGAAACCATTTACTACACTGGGTGGTAACCATATAACTGTTTTTTTTGGCAAGGTTAAGTATACCCCAGATTCCCCTATCAAAAATCACTTATCATGGCAAATGTTTTGGAGAGCCTCAGAGGACCCAATACCAGCCGAGGACCCCAACCAAATGGACAGGTTTCATGGCCATGTGGAATGTGAGAGGTGTGAATCACGACAGCAAGAGGGCGGAAGTGGTGAATGTGTTCAAGAGTGCGAGATATGCCATGATGACACTGTGTGAAACAAAGATGAAAGGGTGTGCAGTGGAGGAGTGGGAGGGTGTAAAGTGTGTGAGGTCGGGCATGAATGGGCGAGGAAGATGCAAGGAAGGAGTTGCTTTGTTGATGAATGAGGTGTGGCAGAATGGAATGAGAGATTACAAATGTGTCACCCTGAGATGTATGTATGTCATGTTCAAGTTTGAGAAGGTGAAAGTGGCTGCCACTGTGATTCTAGCATATGCACAGTGTGATGACAGGAGTGAGAGAGAGAAAGACAGGTTTTGGAATGAGCTGGATGAAGCAGTGGGAGAAATGCCTAGGAGCTAGAAAGTGATTGTAATGGGCAATATGAATGGAAGAGTAGGCACTGGTCCTGAGGATGACATAATGGGTTATAATGGAGTACCAGGAGAAATTGATAACGGGAAGCAACTGAAGGATATATGTCAGGAAAGGAGGTCCTGCATTTGTAACTCGTATTTCAAACACAGAGATGCACATAAATATACATGGTATAGAGGGAATGGGGATCAAGTTGAATGAAGCCTGATTGATTATGTGCTTGTGGAGGTCGATGCTGGGAATGGTTGCTGATACGAAGGCAGTAAGAGGACGATGTGGTCTGTCAGATCATATGATTGTGGTATGCAAGATCAAGCTGAAAGGAGTGAGGTGGACCATGAGAGAGAGGAGCAGTCAGGGAGAAAGTCTGAAATGGATCTGGACATCCTGTAGAATGCATATAGGGATTGCTTAGTTAGGAATGCTGAAGTGGTGTGTGGTGTGGCAAGAGTAACAACAAAGAAGAAAGGTACGGCATGGTGACGTGAAGAGATTAAGAGAGCGGTGAAGGAAAAGAGAACGAAGTGGCTGGAGTGGTTAAAGGACAGGGGTTCAACTGAAATAAGAACTGAATATATTGAGTGCAAGAAGCACGTAAAGAGACTAGTGAAGAGGAAAAGGAGATAAATGATGATCAAGGAAGAAAAATGAATGCAAATTCCTCTGAAAATAGGAAGTTATACTGGAAAGAGGTGCAGAAATGTAGAAGTGACAGTGGAAAGAAATGTGAAAGAGTGAAGGCCGTAAGTGGTAGATTTTTAACCCATGGGGATGAAGTAGGGACAAGAGGGAGAGAATATTTTGAAAGCTTGGTGAATAAATATAGAGAGAGCAGAGCCACTGTAAACATGATTGAGGATGCGCAGAGGAATGCTGTGATGGGAAACGTGACACTTGCACAGGTGAAGAATGCTGTGAAGTGGCTGAAGCATGGGAAAGTAGCTGAGGTGTATGCAGAGATAATTAAGTGTAGTGGAGAGAGCAGAATGAAGTGCTTTTTGGAGATATGTAAGAAGGCATGGATGAGTGAAACTGTGCCAGCTGATTGGAAAAAGGCTGTGATTGTACCCCGGTAGTTGAGCAAAGTGGGTACAAGGATTATTGTGGCATAAGTTTATTAAGTGTGGTAGGGAAGGTATTTGGAAGAATTATTGTAGAGAAAGTAAGAAAGATATCAGAAGTCCTAGTGAGTGGTGAACAGGGTGGCTTTAGGAGTGCCAGAGAATGTGTGGATCAAATATTTGCTGTGAGACAAATACTGTAGTGGAGAAGGCTTGTGAGAAGGACTTTAAGGTGTTTATGGCATTCAAGGATCTGGAAAAAGCATACAGCAAAGTAGATAGAGAAGGATTGTGGAAGATTTTGCACATGTACGATGTAGTTGGGAAACTGCTAGGTGCCATCAAGAGTTTTTATGATAGCAAATGAAGCATGTGTAAGGGTAAATGGGCATCAAAGTAAATGGTTCATGATCGGTGTGGGTGTGTGACAAGGTTGTGTGATGTCCCCATGGTTGTTCAGTATATATATGGATGGGGTGATGAGAGAAGTAAAAACATGAGTAATGGAGAGAGGGATGGCATTGGTATTGAATGATGATGGATGGAATATCTCAAATTTGTTGTATGCTGATGATAGAGTACTACTTGCAAATACTGGACAAGAACTTAGTAGACTAGTGCAGAGTTTTGCAGATGCCTGTAACTGTCGTGCCTTTGAAAGTAAAATGTAGAAAAGAGTAAAGGATGATGGTTATTGAGAAGAAGAGTGACTCCCAGTGTGATGTTACAGTGAATGGAGAAAGACTGCAATTGGCTGAGAGAGTTCAAGTACCTGGGTACAGTGATAAGAAAAGAGAGGAAAATGTGCAAAAAGAAGTGGAAAAGTCAAGTGACACAAGGAAGTAAAGAAGCTGGTGCTATGCTAAGACCTTGATAACAAACAGAGGGCTTGAGGCAAAGGTTGCCAAGCTGTGCGGGTAGGCTAACATGAAGAAGTGTTCCATGCCAACTTTAACATATGGATGTGAGAGTATGGTGTAGCATGAGAAATGAAAAGTCAAGAGTGAGAAGCGCGTAGAGATGGGACTGCTAGAGGATTGTATGTGGGTATACAGAGAGAGTGAGAGATAGGCTGTACAAAATAATGATTCGTGAACAATGTGGGAGTGAGGAAGTCTGTGGACCACCAGAGTCAGAGAGGGGAGTGCACTGAGATGGTGGCTGGTCATATGGAGAGAATGGATAACAAACAGAGTGAATTTGCAAAAGGGGTACATCTGAGCAAATTTGAAGAAGGGAGGAGGCGAGGTAGGCCAAGGAGAAAGGTGGAGGGGAGCATGGTGGATGACGTGTGTGAGGAAGAAAGGTATGGAAGTCAGTGAGGCTAGGTAACTGACAGGAGATCAAGCTGGCTTGACAGTGAATGGCCTTGTGAGAAGAAAGCTCAGTGATCAGGGATTTGGCACCCCTTATTAACGTGGACAGCATCCAGAGTGAATTCATATTGGATACGTTTATGTGCAAACTACAGAGTGTGGTGAATGTTTTTAACGTATCAGATAGATCCAGGATTCTGGAGGCTTGGAAAATGAATGAGTGAATGGAAGCATGGACCATTGTACTGGGCAAATTTGGGCTGTTCTAGACATTGCTGCTCCTCATCTGCCCTAGGGTGGGAAAAGAGGTCCGGATGATACTGACTTTCAGTTATCTGCCATCGACAATATACAGCTGAAGGCAGTATCTGGCTTGCTTGCTGAGCTCACCTACTGTTAAAGCAATATCATTCATGAGAGAGGAAAGTTTTTTTAGGATAGAAGGGTAGACAGGGATAGTAACACAGTATCACCTGGCTCGACGCTGGAATGTTCGAGCCTTGATGGAGGGTATTATGCAATATCTGGTGGCTTTCACTTTATTTGGCATAGGAGCTTGGCATGAATTATGCAGGATAATTGAAAGTTTACTGTACACATTTACAGTCACACTCTTCAGCCAGTCATCTGGAACAACACACTGATATATAATTGAGTTTTTCAAATAAGCAACTAAACCCACTCATATATATCTCCTGAGGCCTTCAGCTTTTCAGCAGTAAATCCAGAAACACCCACCACCTTCCCCAACTGCATATACATGCCTATCGCTCTGCTCCCAGTATCAGCATCAATCAAAGTTCAAGGGCCAAACTTTGGATCTGCTGACTCAAAACTTTCCCTGTTCCAGTCGACTCCTCAATTTTCAAGCAAACAAAGTTATAATGCTGCTCTCCAGGGATCTTTAATAATCTTCACTGTCTACCATTACCATTTTTTCATCATTCTTTGCATATACTGCTTACCTATGATATCCCTATTTTCCTTTTTGTCCCTGATTTTCTACCTTAAATACCATGTTCTTCCTTTTCAGATGAATAATGTTGGCAGTGATGATGATGATGATGATGATGATGATGATGATGATGATGGTGATGGTCATATGTATATTATAAGTTGATGATGAGTGATGGTGGTGGTGGATCCTTTGATGCTTCCTAAGTTTATAGTGATGATGACAGTGACAATGAGAGTGATGATGTTGATGAAGATTCTTTACATATCCTAAGTTGATGATGAGAATAATGACTGATCCTTTTACCTTTCCTAAGGGTGACCTGGCCGCTGTTGGGGGTGAGACAACAGCGGTGTAGAGAATAATCGTCCCTCTGTGAGGGGTAGACAGGTGGCTGTGAGGTTTCTTCCCTCTACTCTGCTGAAGCTCGCACTCCTCCCACACTCCTCACTGCCAGGCTCCACCAGGTATCGGAGGGTTGTCAGGGAGCTTGGGAAGTCCATACTGGGGGCTTGACAGGAAGGGAAATTGCTGACAGATAGACTGGATGCTTTAGTTTACTGGATGAATAAGTAGATCAGACATGATTGGTAGTTAGAATTACTAGACTGTTTTTTTTACAATTGACTTATATGATCAAATGGCTTTTAAGTGATTAACATTATTTTAGCACATTTTTTTCATTGGTGTTTTTCACTGCTACATTGCCCATTTTTTCTCATTATACCTGTATGTTCATTTCCTCACTTATATGACTTTGCATAGGACACTAAATTCATTAACAAAATCATTTGTTATACAATCCATCCACCCATCTCAATCATCCAATCCTATATTGCCCCTTGAGGAGTGTAGAGAGCCCGGGGCTAGGCAGTTGGTCCTGACATTTAAGATGAGAGTGACCAGCTTCAGCACTCAGCTCCCTGAATGGCACTACATGCAGGCAATCAACCCCAACCAATTCCCTGGATATAAAACTCTTCACCGCTCAACCCCCAATCACTCCCTTGGATATAAACCTTCACTGGCTCAATCTGATTGGAGTGCAATAATTACCCACAAAACTCACTGCAGGACAGCCAAAATTTGGTTATATGGTTACCACCCATTGTAGTAAATGATTTCCTGGTGTAAAAGCAGGGAAGGCTCCATCTGGCTTGTCACATCAGTGTAAGCCGAGTCACCCACAGGCAGAAGGGCGAAGAGGAAAGAATGAAGGAAAGAAAAGACAGAAGAAGAAGGAGTTTAAAGTTACCCATAGGCAAAAAGACAGAGGAAAGAATGAAGGAATGGAAGACATGAAGAGGATGGAAGGAAAGAAGGATGGAGGAGGAGTGGAAGAGGGGCAGACACCCAGCAGCAGCACTTACACTGAGTGAGTGGGATAGAAATTTGAGCATTCCCACCCACTTTCAAAATGCATCCCATTCATATAATGATGGCATGCTGTTGAGAAATAAGTAGACATTTTGTTGACCACAATAACATTCCTCTGTAGGCATAAATTTATAAAACTGCATTTTTCTTTTCTCCATCCAGTTGACACTACATCAAACTCAGTCTGTAACTTGCTTAACATCATACATGTACCATGTCCACTAACAATTACAGAATATATAGAAGAGTATGTATAATGCATGAATATTATAACCTCTTTCATGTTGTCTCTATATCAGAAAGGGTGTACTTAGGGTGTGTGTGAAGTTGAAGGGTGTATTATTATTATTATTATTATTCTGTGGTAGGTAGGGGCACTCACCATCCACTCATTCAGTGTAATGCTGCTCGCGGGTGCCAGCCCTTTCCTCTCCTCCTTCCTTCTTTCCATCCTTCCTCTTCTGTCTTTCTTTCCTTCTTTCTTTCCTCTTCCTTCGGTCTGCGGGTGACTCTACATTGAGTGACAAGCCAAATGATTTCCTGTACACCAGGAAGCCAAATGCTGCACTTGGTGGTAACTATATAACCAGATTATGGCACCTGTGGTTTAGTTGGTCATTAAGGCACTCCAATCGGATTGAGCCGATGGAAATTTATATCCAAGGGATGGTTGGGGTTTATTGCTCATGTAATGCCACTAAGGGATGAGTGCGACCAGTCACACTCATCATCAATGTCAGGACTAACCTGCCTTGCCCTGGCTCCTACTTCCTCCTCGTGGGGGCAACACAGATTAGATGATGGATGGATGGATGGATTATTATTATTATTGTTATTATTAAGTATGATTGGATGATGGATGGATGGATTATTATTATTATTATTATTATCATTTATTATCATCATAGAGAAGTTAGAAGGAAGAGTGGAAGATAAAAATGGTAGACTGATGGTGGAGAGGAGAGAAAAAGTGAGTAGACGGAGAGAGAACTGGGCTTTAAGGAACTAATAGTTAAATATAGGAGAATGAAAGAATAATGTGAGTATAAGTGGCTTGGGAGTGGCTGGGAGCAAGGAGGTAGGTGAGAAGAAGGAGGAAGAGATCAGTAGGCTGGAAGTAGTGGAAGCAATGAAGTAAGTAAAAATGG
>NW_027643738.1:92500-131675 GCF_032717465.1 Coenobita brevimanus | reverse complement strand
TGTATACACAACAGTTTGGCTTTGAAATGAGTATGGGTGGAATACAGAGGGTTTGCTGTCAGTTGTACTGAGTCTCCTAGAAAAAGAAGGTGAGGTTTGAGGAAGTGGTGCTCAACAGAGCGGTTAGATGGGCTGTTGCAGAAATGAAGGGATCAGACAGTGGTTGGCACCTGAGTCGTAAGGGAGAGATGGAGCATTTATTCTGGGACTGAGGCTAGGTGAATTGACTTTTGGTAAATTTTGAATGGAAGTGTATTTTTACTCCATGTAGTTGGTGAATATAGAGTTTGTCTGGAGAGCATGCTGGTACTCTCTGTGTTGAGATGGTTAGCAAGGTGTGGTGTTGAGTGTGAAACAGGAGCTGTTGTCATCATTTATACCTCTAGCTGTGTGCTACAGTCTACTCCACTGAAGTTATACATATTATTATATACTTATATATACATATATACATATATATTATTTTCTGGTCACAGCGTTCATCTGCACGTCATATACTGTTCAGTTCTGCCGAGTTGCTCTTAGCTGAACGTATCGATGTAACGTTAGCTACCGTCTTTGTAACTAATCGCATCTTACAGTTTCGATATCTAATCTCATTGCTCTCACGATACTTTAGGCAGACAGTATCTACCGAAATAGGCTAGTTACATGGATAACTGATATATTCGTTCCTGGACTAGGCTTTTATCTCCTATTCTGTCCTACTTTAGTAAACCAACCCATCTAACCTGCTCTGACACTGTCAGCCTACCCTGTAGCGTTCTACCCTATCCTTTGAGGTCTCCTGTAGGGATACTCGTTCTTCGGTTTTTGATTAGGGAGGTGGAGAGATTGTTGGACATCCGTTCTGGGGCGGAGACTTACAACATCCTTTGTCTTGTTGTAAACTCTACCCTTTCCCTGTCATGACACTTCCGGGTCGATAATATTCCCCATGCAGTGCTGAGGTACCTGGATGATGAAAGTCCTTCCTCCTGAGTCTTATAAATAGAATTTAGAGATTCGTCCACTCCTGCTTCTTGGCAGGGGCTGTTGTCGTTTCACAAGCCAGGTATTGCAGGTCACCATCTTGGTTTGCGTGGTAGGTTGCACTGATTATGGAATTTTTCCGTATTGTGCCACTTGTTTCCCTCATATCCTCAAGAGGAGGAGTGCCTCAAACTAGTGTTTAGTGTCGTCTTTGCTAAAGTTCAGGAAGATTTGGCTCTGTTCGGAGAGTGTCTGCCTGTGTATCCTGTATCCACATCCGTTTGGGTACAGGGTGAAGGCTGCCATGGGGGATGTGGATGTTCCAACCTTTCTTGTTTGTCCTGTGCGTGTACCAGGATGGCTCCCTGGCTCCTCTCATGCAACCGTGTGTCCTGAGAGAGGGGCCTTTCTTTCCTCACAGGCGGCTCTTTGCTATTTTTTTAGAAATGCTTCCTCTCAGAGTGTCTCGATTCTCGTATGTACTGATGGATTGAAATCCTGAGGGACAGGCTTGGTGTTATATTTCCCGATTTCATTCGTGGTGTCTTATCGTATCTACTTTTATCAGAACTTACTGCTATTTTACTCGCAGTCAAATTGATATTTAGTCCTGTTTGTTATACAGTTTTTAGCGACTCTGCCGATCTCCATTTTGTGTTTTCCCGTCCAATCCTCTTTTGTTGTCTACAGTGTTTTAGAATGGCTGTGCTTGCTAGGGACTGCTTGTGGTTTTGTACCATTGTGGGCAATGAGCATGCTGACGCTCTGGCAAAGGCTGCTGCCTCTCGCCCATCCTCACCTCTCCCCATCGCTCAGTGATATTCATCTAACCACTCACTGTTTGCTCCCACTGGCAGAGTAGGTGGGATGCGTGGGGCCAACAAAATGTGTGATATTTGTGGGTAAACGGCCCCTTCATTTGCCGAGGTCTGAATGCAGGTGGGGAGGTATGCTGGCTCCGAATGGGCCATTCCTGGTTCTCTCATTGATTTTTAATGGAGGACTCTCCCCTACTTCTTGTGGAATGCTTCGTCCCCCTGACTCTTCGGCTTTTGCTGATGGTGTCCACTGTTATTGCCATCGTTACCTCTCTGAGCACCGGGCAGGAGAGGATTGTAGTCTTCTGTGGTACTTGGAGAGGATGCTTGTTGTGGTGGAGGGGAAACCTTTGCTTGGTGTAGGCAGCTGCACTGCCGTGTACAGTTGTAGTGTTCTTAGTGTTTTAGTGTTTTTCTTGTTTTAATTATGAATTGTATTTGTGTGTGTGTGTGTGTGTGTGTGTGTGTGTGTGTGTGTGTGTGTGTGTGTGTGTGTGTGTGTGTGTGCGTGTGTGTGTTTGTGTGTGTGTGTGTGTGTGTGTGTGTGTGTGTGCATCTTTTCGAGTGCTTTTATTTCGTGTCATCCAGCATATGACCCTGTTGTTGTATAGATTTTGTGTATATACTTATTCAGTTCAATTTACCTCTACTCTTCTCAACCCTACACTAGCCTAAAACCCTACCCTAAATTGCCGACCCAACTCTACCCTACCTACCCTACCCTGTACAGCCCTTTTACATTACTTTTCCTGTTTTCTTCTCTCTACCTTCGGATGATTTTCTTCACCTCTACAGTAGAGAGAAATTTCGAACTGGAAGGGTTAAATACTGCCATCATCAAATCTCTATCAGGGATCTGCTAAGCTGAATAAAATCATGCGGTCAGCTAGGACAATGTAAATAAGTTGTTCTCGGCTTGAAAGATTAAATGATTCTGTCCCGTCATCCTAAGAGGGTTTTCTGATGCTGTAGGATATCGTCAGAAGCTAGCAAAGAGTAAAGTGACATCCCAAACCAGAGCTCTGCGTCCAGCGCTCCGTGGTTCAAGTCCCAGAGGTGGACAGATGTTTTGACGTGTAGACGTTACCAGGGCGTAGCTTGGTGGCCTACCCTTTAATATTCTGGACTAATGGTGGTCTAGCCTCGTGCCCTGCGCTCCACCATGAAAGCCAAGGGTCATGAATGAACTAAAGGACTGAACTAAGCGGAGAAGAACAAAAATCGTAGAGAAGATCGCCAAATTTGATGAGACAGTGTAGTATAACTGAGTGAAATAGGCGTTGGATATGACGAACTAAACGGCAGTTATACCCACCACTCTTCTGTACCCTACCCTGATTCAGCCTAACCCTACCCAGCCCTACCTACCCAGCCACCACCAACTATCTTACCCTGCCATAACCTATCCTACCCTCCCCAACTCCCATCCCTACCCCATGCTGCCAACCAACAACCTTGCCCACCCTGTCAAGACCGACACATCTACCCACCCTGCCAAAACCACTACTCACCCTGCCAAACCCGATCCTCCATGCCAAAACCCAATCTTCCCCACCCTGCCAAAACCGACCCAGTTTACCCCACCCTGCCAAACGACCCAATCACCCTGCCAAACGAAACTCCTGAAATCCCAATCCTACCCACCCTTCCAAAAACCGACCCAATCCTACCCCACCCTGCCAAAACCTACCCACATACCCTACCCTATCCACAATCCTACCCATCTGCCACCAACCATTTACCCCACCTACCAAGAACCATTCCTAACCCTGAACGACATCCCTACCCCATGCCAACCGACCCGTCTTACCCTGCCAAACCTCATCCCATGATAACCAAATCCTACCCCATTCTATCTACACCCTGACTATAGTCCTACCTCACCCAAAACCGACCCAATACTCAACCGAATACCCTACTAACAAACCAATCTTATCTAACTCATTTTCACTCTAACACTTTGTTTTCTTCATTCTTTCTCCAGACGATTTTCTTCAGCTCTGGAGAGTTTTTAATTTGAGGGGTTAGATACAGCCAGCATCAACCCCTTCTCTGTCAGGGATCTCTAAGTTGAATAAAATCGTGCGGTCAGCTAGGACGTAAATAAATCGTTCTTGGTCTGAAGGGTTGTCTGTCCCGTCATCCTAAGAGGGTTTCTGAAGCTGTAGGATATCGTCAGAAGCTAACAAAGTGTAAAAGTGACATCCTGACCGGGAGCTCTGTCAGCCTCCGATCAAGTCCCAGAGGTGGACAGATGTTTTGACGTGTAGACGTTACCACGTAGTTTGGTGGCCTATTATTCTGGACTTAGTTGTCTAGCCTCGTGCACCTGCCACCACATAGGAAAGCCAAGGGTCATGAATGAACTAAAGGACTGAACTAAGCGGGGAAGAACAAAAATCGTAGAGAAGATCGTTGTTTGATGACGTAGTATAACTGAGTGAAATAGGCGTTGGATATGACGAACTAAGTTATACCCATTTCTGTACCCTACACTGTGATTGCCTACCCTGTGTGTGATCTGAGCCATAACCTGTCCTACCCTGCGCAACCATAACCTACCCATGCTTACCCTCGCCTGCTGTACCCATCTATTCCCCTGCCATAACCGCCATTACCCTACCAATAATCAGCCCAATCAACCTATGCCAGACCCAGTCCTACACTGACAATCTTTGAAAACTACCCTACCCCACCCATAACCGACCCAACATGCCAAACCCATCCCTACCCTACCTTAACCAAACCAGTCTTATCTAACTCATTGTCCACATTAACACTTTTTCCATATCATCTTTCTTCCTCCAGACGATTTTCTTCAACTCTGGAGAGAAATTTCGTACTGGAGGGTTATGCACTCACCCCTTCACTACGAGGGGATCTCTGCTGAATAAAATCGTCCGGTTAGCTAGAACAAAGTAACTAAGTCATTCTCTGTCTGAAGATTATTGTGTCTGTCCCATCATCCGAGAGGGTTTCTTAAGCTCAGGAAATCGTCTAAGGTAGCAAGTGTAAACATGACGTCAGCATCTAGGCACCACAGATCGAATCCCGGACGTGAACAAAGGTATTTATATCATATATTCGTTATATATTTTATGTTTTCTTTCAGAGGCATTTACTCAGCTTTAAGTTTCTTATGGATAGGCATCAAACGTATCGAACCTCCCATGTTAGAAAAAATAGCTTACAGAAATGGTCCTCGTACTGAAGGGGCGGAATGGACAGATCGAGTGACTAAGTATTGAATTATGTATATGACTGGTTTGTTGTTATTTCTATTGAATTATTATTTCAGGCAAATGTCCCAGGCTTCTAGACTGGCTGACTAGATATTATTAAGTCTCCCGTGGCTCCGTGCTCCTTCCCTCAAGAGCCTGCACTTCACGCATTCCACGCACAAGATGGCGCCACCTGCATTCCTGCGAAGACGAGAGGTCACGACACTTGCTTTTTGTTTGTTTGTTTACTGTAATTGCTTAAAGTTGTGATCCCTCAACTTGAATGCTCAGTTGTAACTATAGATAACTAGAATACGATGTAGTCACGAAGAAGGGCTATGAAAAGATACAGAGCTCGTAGTATTGGCTGGATGAATCCTCTTGCGTGATAATCAAAGACGGTGAATAAAACCCACTTGTAGACGAAGAATATAATACCAAACAGTTTCGGTGGACACTGCCACCATCTTCAGTGGTCAAGATAGTGAGAGGAGTGACATTGATTATACAAGGGTTCCTTTTATGCGTGTGTGAGGGTGGGGTGGTGTGGGGGGGTAGTGCGGGTTAACCCAAATTTGGCATTACCGACAGGTCAGGTGTAATTCCTATCTGGGAGGTTAGGTGTGGGGTAGGGCGACATCATTCGCAGGTCAGGTGTAATTCTATCTGACCTTACCTGTGTCGTAGCAGGAAATTCCTGCTCAGGTTATAGGATACCTGACCGTAATACCCCACCCCACCTCACCTACCACCCTTCCAAACCCTTGTCTGGTCAGTATGTCACTCCCTCTCTATCTTGACCACTGAAGATGGTGGGTGTCCACCTGTTTGGTAATTATACTTCGTCTACAAGTGTTGGTATTCACCGGCTCGTAGTATTTTTCTTTTAACTAAGATACATGAAATAAGCTGCAAATACGAGCTTACTTAATGTAAATGAATTATAGTACGTTCAAGATGGAGGAAGGCATTTTGTATTTTGTTTGTGATGTTATAGTGTCTCTCAGGATCCTGTCCTCTCGTGAACCAAATTGTCTGGCGTCAGCTGGAACATGATGCTAGAGTTATGTCGGTCGTAATGGTGACAGTATTGACACTGTCAGGCTCC
The DNA here is from genome assembly GCF_032717465.1 of Coenobita brevimanus. NCBI lineage: Eukaryota > Metazoa > Arthropoda > Malacostraca > Decapoda > Coenobitidae > Coenobita > Coenobita brevimanus. Next base: position 125,556 of record NW_027643738.1, on the reverse strand, counting down.
TATGACTCACTGAGTGATAAAATCGTCTGAGTCCTGAAATTACTAGAGTTGTCCCACACCAGATTAAATCTTAACCTCTGGTGCTTACAAATCTGTCATTAGCTGACAGACTGTTCGGTAATGAATGAGGACTACACTGTCACCGGTGACCGACATAACTCTGCTCATGTTCTGACAATTTATACCCAGTGTCTGGCCTGGGGCACTAAATGAAAATATCAAAAATATTTATATCAATTTTGCCACAGGTATAAATTGGACTTTTTATAAAATCTCTCTCTCTCTGTGTTTGTATATACTCTGTCTGCCTGTGGTGTGTCTGTCCCACTCTGTGTGTGTGTGTGGTGTGTCTACTGTGTGAAGGTGGATGTAACGTGTCTGTGTGTGTGTGTGTGATGTCTACTGTGTGAAGGTGGCTGTGTATGTCTTGTGTGTGTGTGTGGTGTACTGCTGTGTGAAGGTGGCTGTGTACGTGTCTTGTGTGTGTGTGTGTCTACTGTGTGAGGTGACTGTGTAGTCTTGTGTGTGTGTCTTGATGTGCTATGTATGTAGTAGTGTGTAAGTGTCTTGTGTGAGCTGAAGTGTAAGTATGGCTTGTGGTTTTAAGGAAAGCCTGCTACAAACCTCAGCCACATTTTAAGAAACCTCTATCACAGGACTTGAACCCGGTCTTCTGATTAGCAAGCCAGCACCATGCTGACCCTGCTACTGCCAGATACGCTAAAACTTCTACTGTATTTTATTTCTTTACGTTACAAAAAATGGGAAATTGACAACATGCATAGACTAACAAAATTTTCATGTACCTATTAATGTCGCTTTGATATTTCCAATTTCCTGAGCTACTTGGAATACCTAAGCCTGCAGTTTAATGCTAATCATGAACAAGTGCTATGGAAAGAATATAGAGCAGTTGCTACTTATATAAAGGAGAAAGTAAAAACTGCAACTTAGTCTGCTACACGGCAAGACTTAAACGATTAACCATATATTACATAAACTTAACACACTGAGTGACAGAAACAAAACATGATACAAATTTTTTAATGAAACTTATAATGAGAGTACAAATGACAAAATATACACTGCACAGGAAGACAGTACAGTACTCAGTGTATACCTTCTGAGAACTGAATGAAATATCTGTTGTACCGATTTATAATCGGAAGAGATGAATCGCTAAATTTGATCCACAGTAAAAAAATAATAATAATAATAATGAATACATAAAACAATAAAGACAAACTATATAGACTACATGTCCACCTAAACTGACAAAAACCTAGCATCTCTCCACCTTGAATGCTGAGCTGTTTCTAGAGATAAAGACTAGATTATCATGCAAATCACAATGAAGATCTATGGGGAGGATGCAAAACCATAATACTGTCTTATTCTGCCACTTAGATACAGGAACTAAGCAGCAGAAGGACTAAAATTTGTCAAGGTGAGCCAACTACAATGACACAGATGAAGTCTGAGATTATATAATGTGTAATCATGAACTGATTGCATCATTCAGTAAAGATTACAAAAGGAAAAGCTATCAAATCTGAAAGTGTAAGTACTATACAAGATATGATTAACCTTGTACATCCATATTCTGAGATATGCTTCCTATATCATAGCCTACACACAAATTCATCCCCAACAGTAATGGTATATTCCTGCTGTCTCCTGACTTCCAATCAACTTATGAAACCTCTCTCCTAATTACAGTACAGTAATATGTTAATGAAGGCTGCTAGTAATTACCTTCAGTATGATAATTCTTATTTAAAGGTAGCAGCAATGGTTAATGAAGGATGTAAGGTATGCAGTCCTTCCAGTTCAATATACTATATCTCCAATCAGGCTTTATCCAGTGTCTCTCCTACACATGTTAATACCTTCAGTCTTCACTAGTTTAACTCACAGAGCAGGGATTTTTTTTTTTTTTTTTTTTATGCCATCTCATGATTATATTTAGCTTTGTATAGACTTCTGGAAGTGTAGGGGCCCAGCCTCACTGAACTCCTGCAATAGCAGAGACTTTGCATAAGTTGAATAAAATTGCCTTCTGGCACTATGAATAAACTGAAAAGGGCATCACGGGATTGCAAGAGTTAAAGGGACTCGCGGAGTTTATATCCCCGATGTAAACAAACTACCCATTAGTTTTTACACACATCCCCTCATTTTTTCCAGCCAATTAACCTACTATGCCTGCCCATGTACAGGATCACATTCGACCTTAAAACCTAAACAGATGGTGTGAATATCAGGTGATTTAAGTAGCACTGCTTACTCGAGTCACCTGGAGATACACACCGCCGTATATCATCCTTATAGCTAATAATTACAACTTACATCAGCCGACTACACCTCTCGATAATGACAGCAAACACTGATAAACACATGGGCATAAGAATTACCATAATAAGAAGTAGACTAACACCGTAAAGAATAAAATCTTCACTCATCTCCAGCATCTCTCAACGTTGCTCCCATAATGCACCAGTGACGTCACACTTCAGATTATGCACCAGTGACGTCACACTTCAGATTAAACATTTACTTATTAAATTTTAAGAAGAAAATTTCGTGAATATATTATCAGTCTTTTAAACATTAATTTTCGTGCAAACTGAATAGAGAGGTAAGTAAAGTGTTTCTTGTTAAATTAAAGATAACCCCATGAATCAGTGGCATCATCATCTCTCTCTCTGAAATTCCATACAGAGTACCAGAGTAGGATCACTATTTACTGTCCTGCCGATATATCTCTACAGTTTTACAAGGGGATTTAAAAATAAACGGCCTGGTGGTGGTGGCAGGGGATAAAATTTTGCGATACCAGTCTCTAATCTGCTGCCATTCCCTACAGAACCTGAGCATAATAGACGAGAAATTAGCCCAGGTTGATGCAGCAATTCTTAACTCAAAATTGCCCCAAGAACAACTTTCTGAAGTTTGTCAAACATTTCATGCAACACCCTGTATGGGAAATTTGGATAAAATATTGGTGATATAATTCCCTAACTGTGTGCCATTCCCAACAGAATCTGAGCAGTCTAATGAGTCCACGCTTTGAAGGTTGGGTTGAAACAGGGATGTGTCATGTCTCCATGGTTGTTCAATCTGTACATGGATGGGGCAATAAAGAGGTACAAGGTAGGTTAGTGGATGTTGGAGTGGCCCTGGGGAGAGAGGGTAGTGTTTGGAAACTCCCTGTACCGTTGTTTGCAAATGATACTGTGTTGTTGAGTGAAGATGAAGGAGAGCTGTTGAAAGTGTGTACAACAATGGATTGTCTTTGCATAACTCCATGTATTGTATCTTTGTCGTGACAGGTAATTTCAAACACGGACAAAGTGAATGAGACTGAAATATATGATTATATCATAATAAGTTACAGTGTCATGAGTTTGACAATGAGTTAGTTCTTGTGAGTTAGGAAATGTTGCATCACCTGGTTTATAGTATTATACTTCAGGCATAAAAGATTAGAGACTGGTATCGCAAAATTTTATCCCCTGCCACCACCAGTAATCCCTTGTAAAACTGTAGAGATATATCGGCAGGACAGTAAATAGTGATCCTACTCTGGTACTCTGTATGGAACAGGAGAGATGATGATGCCACTGATTCATGGGGTTATCTTTAATTTAACAAGAAACACTTACTTACCTTCAGTTTGCACGAAAATTAATGTTTAAAAGACTGATAATATATTCACGAAAAAAATTTAATAAGTAAATATTTAATTTGAAGTGTGACGTCACTGGTGTGCAACGTTGAGAGATGCTGGAGATGAGTGAAGATTTTATTCTTTACGGTGTTAGTCTACTTCTTATTATGGTAATTCTTATGCCCATGTGTTTATCAGTGTTTGCTGTCATTATCGAGAGGTGTAGTCGGCTGATGTAAGTTGTAATTATTAGCTATAAGGATGATATAGATCTAGGTGACCAAGATGTCCCTTTAAACTCGAGTAAAGGCATCCCCGATATTCACACCATCTGTTTAGGTTTTAAGGTCGAATGTGATCCTGTACATGGGCAGGCATAGTAGGTTAATTGGCTGGAAAAAATGAGGGGATGTGTGTAAAAACTAATGGGTAGTTTGTTTACATATAGTCCCTTTAACTCTTGCAATCCCTGTGATGCCCTTTTCAGTTTATTCATAGTGACAGAAGGCAATTTTATTCAACTTATGCAAAGTCTCTGCTATTGAAGGAGTTCAGTGAGGCTGTGCCTACACTTCCAGAAGTCTATACAAAGCTAAATATAATCATGAGATGGCATAAAAAAAATCCCTGCTCTGTGAGTTAAACTAGTGAAGACTGAAGGTATTAACATGTGTAGGAGAACACTGGATAAAGCCTGATTGGAGATATATATTGAACTGGAAGGACTGCATACCTTACATCCTTCATTAGCCATTGCTGCTACCTTTAAATAAGAATTATCATACTGAAGGTAATTACTAGCAGCCTTCATTAACATATTACTGTACTGTAATTAGGAGAGGTTTCATAAGTTGATTGGAAGTCAGGAGACAGCAGGAATATATAGTATGATATAGGAAGCATATCTCAGAATATGGATGTCTTCAAGGTCAATCATATCTTGTATAGTACCCACTTTCAGATTTGATAGCTCTTCCCTTTTGTAATCTTTACTGAATAATTAATCAGTTCATGATTACACATTATATAATCTCAGACTTCATCTGTGTCATTTAATAGTTAAATCACCTTGACAAATTTTAATCCTTCTGCTACTTAGTTCCTGTATCTAAGTGGCAGAATAATTTAGTATTATAGTTTTGCATCCTCCCCACAGATGCTCATTATGATCTGCGATGATAATCTAGTCTTTATCTCTAGAAACAGCTCAGCATTCAAGGTGGAGAGATGCCAGAAGTTTTATCAGGTGCTAGGGTGGACATGTAGAATATGGTTTGTCTGTGTTTTATGTATTCATTATTATTATTATTATTTTTTATACTGTGGATCAAATTTAGCGATTCATCTCTTCCGTTTATAAATCGGTGCAACAGATAGACTTTCATTCTCTGAGTTAGCACAGAAGGTATGAGCACAGTACTGTACTGTCTTCCTGTGCAGTGTATATTTTCTCATTTGTAATATATTTATAAGTTTCATTAAAAGAATTTGTATCATATGTTTTTTAGTTTCTGTGTCACTCAGTGTGTTAAGTTTATGTAATATATGATTAATCGTTTTAAGTCCTGCCGTTCGATAGCAGACTAGGGTGCAGTTTTTACTTTCTCCCTTTATCTAGGTAGTAACTGCTCTATATTGCTTTCCATAGCACTTGTTCATGACTGGCATTAAAACTGCAGGCTTAGGTATTCCAAGTAGCTCAGGAAATTTCGAAATATCTCCTCCTAAAACGACATTAATAGGTACGTAGACCCTTTAGTTAAGTCTATGCATGTTGTCCAATTTCCCATTTTTTGTAACGTAAAGAAATAAAATACACAGTAGAAAGTTTTAGCCACTTTATCTCTGTGGGTCTTTAGTAACCCATGGTCAGCATAGTGCTGGCTTGCTAATCAGGAAGACCCGGGTTCAAGTCCCCACAGTGTGATAGAGGTTTCTTTAAAATGTGGCTGAGGGAAGTTTGCGTAGCAGGCTTTCCTTAAAACCACCAAGACCCCATACTTACACTTCAGCTCACACCGCAAGACACCCACACACTACTACATGCATACACACATCAGAACACACACAAGACACGGCCACACAGTCACCTTCACACAGTAGACACACACACACAAGACACGTACACCACAGCCACCTTCACACAACAGATACACCACACACACACACAAGACATGTACACGGCCACCTTCACACAGTAGACACATCACACACACACACACGACACGTACATCCTTCACACAAGTAGACACACCACACACACACACACAGGGTGGGACAAGGACACACCACAAGGCAGATAGAAGGGTATATACAAAACACAGGGAGAGAGAGAGGAGGGGTTTTGTTAAAAAGTCCAATTACAGTGCTTATACCTCCTGTGGCAAAATTGATATAGACCCACCTTTAATATATTTTCTATATTTTCATTGAGTGCCCCCAGACTGATTCACTCGGCTGAACCAAATTGTCTGGCGTCCCAGCTGGAACATGATGCTAGAGTTATGTCGGTCGTGAGGGGTTAATGGTGACAGTGTGTAGTAACTGTCAGGCTCCTATGACTCCCACTCCAATAGAACAAAATCGTCTGTCAGCTGGAATGGAATACTAGAGTTGTCCCAAGCACCAGAGGATTAAGATTCTTAACCTCCTGAGTGATGCTCAAGGACAACTCTAGTACCCATTTCAGCTGACTCAGGCTGATTTTATTCGACTCCAGTGAGTCATAGAGACCCTGACAGTGTCAATACCGTCACCATTAACCCCCTCATTTCGACTCTATAGCTCTAGCATCATGTTCCGGCTGACATCCAGACAATTTGGTTCAGCCGAGAGGATCTTAGAGACACTGATAGACATCTGAGCAAAATACAAAATGCCTTCCCTCCATCTTGAACGTACTATAATTCTGACTACATTAAGTAAGCTCGTATTTTCGTATTTTTGCAGCTTATTTCATGTATCTTAGTTAAAAGAAAAAAATACTACGAGCCGGTGAATAAAACCAACACTTGTAGACGAAGAATATAATTACCGTGGTTTCATGTGGACACTGCCACCATCTTCAGTGGTCAAGATAGTGAGAGGAGTGACATAATACTGACCAGACAAGGGTTCCCTTTATGCGTGTGTGTGTGGAAGGGTGGGGTAAAGGTGAGGTGGGGTGGGGTAGATGGGTGTAAACGAGGATTAACCCAAAGGGATTTTGGGGGGACATTGCGGACCAAGTCAGGTGTAATTCCTATCGGACCTTACCTGTGTCGTAGCAGGAAGGGACCTCTTCTGTCTGACACAGGTGAGGTCAGATAGGAATTACACCTGGCCTGTCCCGGTAATAATCCCCAAAATCCCCCTTGGGTTAATCACAGCATCTATTCTCTTTACCAGATAGGAATTACACCTGACCTGTCCCATTAATGTCGCCCCAAATCCCCCTTGGGTTAATCTCCTTACAATCTACCCCCACCCTAACCTTTACCCCACCTTTCACACACACACAGCATAAAAGGAACCCTTGTATAATCAGTATGTCACTCCCTCTCACTATCTTGACCACTGAAGATGGTGGCAGTGTCCACCGAAACTGTTTGGTAAGTGTATTCTTCGTCTGAGTGTGGGGTTTATTCACCGTCTTTGATTATGCGCAAGAGTGATTCATCCAGCCAATACTACGAGCTCTGTATCTTTTCATAGCCCTTCTTCATGACTAACATCATATTCTGGTTATCTGGGGATTCAACTGAGCATTCAAGTTGGAGGGATCTAACTTTTAAGCAATTACGGTAAACAAACAAACAAAAAGCAAGTGTCGTCCTCTTGACCTCTCGTCTTCGCAGGAATGCAGTGGTGGCGCCATCTTGTGCGTGGAATACGTGAAGTGCAGGCTCTTGAGTGGAAGGAGCACGGAGCCACGGTAGAGCAATAATATTCGCTAGTCAGCCAGTCTAGAAGCCTGGGACATTTGCCTGAAATAATAATAATAATAAAAATAACAATGAAAATAACAACAAAACCAGTCATATACATAATTCAATATTTTAGTCACTCGATCTCTGTCCATTCCACTTGCTAAGTGCGAGGACGCATTTCTGTAAGCTATTTTTTCTAACATGGGAGGTTCAGTGCGTTTGATTAAGCCTATCCATAAGACTCCTAAAGCTGAGTAAATGCCTCTGAAAGTTGCAAAACATAAAATATAAAACGTCTATATGATATAGAAACCTTTATTCACACCTCCAGGATTCGATCTGTGGCGCCTAGACCAAATTGCTGACGTCATGTTTACACTTTGCTACCTTCAGACGATTTCCTGGAGCTTACAGAAACCCTCTCGGGATGATGGGACAGACACCGACGGCCCTTCGAGACTGAAGATGGCTTAGTTACTTTGTTCTAGGTAACCGGACGATTTTATTCAGCTTAGGAAGTCTCATCGTATTGAAGGGGTTGATGGTGACTGTATCTAACCCACTCCAGTACGGAAATTTCTCTCCAGAGTTGAAGAAAATCGTCTGGAAGAAGAAAGATGAATATGGAAAAAAAAGTGTTAATAATACGGACAACCGAGTTAGATAAGACTGGTTTCGTTAAGTGTAGGATTGAGGATGGGACAGTTGTGGCAGAGACAGGAGTGGCGTTCGGTCGGTTATGGCCGGGTGGGGGTAAGGTTGGGTTAGTTTTGGCAGGCGGCGTAGGATTGGGCCGGTTTTGGCAGGGTGGGGTAGGACTGGGTCGGTTGTGGCAGAGGTGAGGTTGGGTGGGCTGATTATGCCGAGGTAGGAGTGGATTAGGTCGGTTATGGCAGGTTGAATAAGGGTGGGTCGATTACGGCAGGCGAGGTAAGCATGGGTAGGTTATGGTTGCGTTGGGGAGGGTAGGATAGGTTATGGAGGGGTGGGATAGGGCTGGGTGTTGGTGGGCTGGGTAGGTTAGGGCTGGGTTGGGTAGGGTAGGCTGAATCAGGGTAGTGTAGGGTACAGAAGAGTGGTGGGTATAACTGCCGTTTAGTTCTGTCATATCCAACGCCTATTTCACTTCAGTTATACTACACCGCCTCATCAAATTTGGGGCGATCTTCTCTACGATTTTTGTTCTTCCCCAGCTTAGTTCCAGTCACTTTAGTTCATTCGCATGACCCTTGGCTTTCCTTTTTTTTTTTTTTATGTGGTGGAGCGCAGGTGCACGAGGCTAGACCAACCATAAGTCCAGAATATTAAGGGTAGGCCACCAAACACTACGCCCTGGTAACGTCTCCACGTCAAAACATCTGTCCACTTCTGGGGACTTGAACTGCGGAGGCGCTGGACGCAGAGGCTCCCGGTCTGAGGATGTCACTTTTACACTTTGTTGCTTCTGACGATATCCTACAGCTTCAGAAAACCCTCTTAGGGATGACGGGACAGAATCATTTAACCCTTCAGACCAAGAACGATTTATTTACTTCGTCCCTAGCTGACCGCAACGATTTTATTCAACTTAGGAGATCCCCTGACAGAGAAGGGGTTGATGATGGCATTGTATCTAACCCCTCAAATTTCAAAATTCCTCTCCAGAGCTGAAGAAAATCGTCTGGAAAGAATAGAAATGAATGAAAAGAGCCTTGGAAGAAAAGTCGTTGAAGTGAAAAATGAGTTAGATAAAGATTTGGTTTGGTTAGGGCAGGGTAGGGTTGGGTCGGTTATGCCAGGGGTGGGGTAGGGTTGGGATTGGGTCGGTTTTGGCAGGGGTGAGGAGGTAGGGACTGGGATAGTTTTGGTGGCAGGGTGGGGGTAGGACTTGGATGGTTTTTGCAGGGGTGGGGTAGGATTGGGTGCGGTTATGGCAGGGTGGGGCTAGGGGCTGGGTCGGTCTTGGCAGGGTGGGGGAAGGGACGGGTCGGTCTTGGCAGGGCAGGGGGTAGGGGACGGGTCCCGGGGTCTTGGCAGGGTGGGGTAAAGGAATGGGTCGGGTCTTGGTAGGGTGGGGGTAGAATAAGACCTGGTCGGTTTTGGCAGGATGGGGTAAGGATTGGGTCGGTTTGGGACAGGGTAGGGTAGGGTGTGGGTAGGTTTCGGTAGGAGTGGGGTAGGATTGGGTCGGTTTTGGAAGGGTGAGGGTAGGATTGGGCCTCGGTTTGGACAGGGTAGAGGTAGGTGTGGGTCGGTTTTTGGTTTCTGCAGGGAGTGGGCGAAGTATTGGGTCGCATTTGGCAAGGTGGGGTGGGGTAACTGGGTCGGTTTTGCAGGTGGGGCAGATTAAGACTGGGTCGGAGTTTTTGCAGGGTGGGAAGCGATTGGCTGGGATTTGGCAGGGTGGAGTAGGACTGGGTTGGTTTTGGCAGTGGGTAGGATGTGTCGGTCTTGACAGGGGAGTGGTGGTAAGGTTGGGTTGGTTTTGGCAGTATGTGGGGGCAGGGGATGGGTCGAGTTGCGTTTGGGAGGGTAGGATAGGTAGTTATGATAGAAGGTGGCAGGTAAGATAGGGCTGGTGGTGGTGAATCACAGGGTAGGGCTGGGTAGTGTAGGGTAGGCTAAATCAGGGTAGTGTAGGGTACAAAGAGTGGTGGGTATAACTGCCACCAACGCCTATTTCACTCAGTTATACTACACTGTCTCATCAAATTTGTTGCGATCTTCTCTACGAATTTTTTTATACACAGCTTAGTTCAGTCCTTTAGTTCATTCATTACCCTTGGCTTTCCTTTTTTTTTTTTTTTTAATGAGTTGGAGCGCAGGGGCACGAGGCTAGACCACCATTAGTCCAGAATATTAAAGGGTAGGCCAGCAAGCTACGCCCTGGTAACGTCTACATCGTCAAAACATCTGTCCACCTCTGGAGGGGACTTGAACCACGGAGCGCTGGACGCAGAGCTCTCGGTTTGCGGATGTCACTTTTACTCTTTGCTAGCTTCTGACGATATCCTACAGCTTCAGAAAACCCTCTTAGGATGACAGGACAGAATCATTTAATCTTTCAAGCCGAGAACAACTTATTTACATTGTCCTAGCTGACCGCATGATTTTATTCAGCTTAGGAGATCCCCTGATAGAGATGGGGTTGATGATGGCAGTATTTAACCCTTCCAGTTCGAAATTTCTCTACTGTAGAGGTGCAGAGAATCATCCGAAGGTAGAGAGAAGAAAACAGGAAAAGTAATGTAGTGGTGAAAGGGCTGTACAGGGTAGGGTAGGTTAAAGTAGGGTAGAGTTGGGTCGGCAATGGCAGGGTAGGGTAGAGTAGGCTGAGATAGGCTAGTGTAGGGTTGAGAAGAGTAGGGTAGGGTAAATTGAACTGAATAAGTATATACAATAAAATCTGGCGATACAACAACCAGGGTCATATGCCGCCGGATGACAGCGAGAATAAAAGCACTCGAAAAGATGAAATACACACACACACACACACACACACACACACACACACACACACACACACACGCACGCACACACACACACACACACACACACACACACACACACACACACACACACACACACACACACACAAAATACAATTCATAATTAAAACAAGAAAAACACTAAAACACTAAGAACACTAAAACAACTGTACACGGTAGTGCAGCTGCCTACACCAAGCAAAGGTTTCCCCTTCCACCACAACAAGCATCCTCTCCAAGTACCAGCAGAAGACTACAATCCTTCTCCTGCCCGGTGCTCAGAGAGGTAACGATGGCATAATTCCCCAACAGTGGACACCATCAGCAAAAGCCGAAGAGTCAGGGGACGAAGCATTCCACAAAGAAAGTAGGGGAGAGTCCTCCATTAAAAATCAATGAGAGAACCAGGAATGGCCCATTCGGAGCCAGCATAAAGCCATCTCCCACCTGCATTCAGACCTCGGCAAATGAAGGGGCCCGTTTACCCACAAATATCACACATTTTGTTGGCCCCCACCGCATCCCACCTACTCTGCCAGTGGGAGCAAACAGTGAGTGGTTAGATGAATATCACTGAGCGAGGCAGGGGAGAGGTGAGGATGGGCGAGAGGCAGCAGCCTTTGCCAGAGCGTCAGCATGCTCATTGCCCACAATGGTACAAAACCACAGAGCAGTCCCTAGCAAGCACAGCCATTCTAAAACACTGTAGACAACAAAAGAGGGATTGGACGGGAAAACACAAAATGGAGATCGGCAGAGTCGCTAAAAACTGTATAACAAACAGGAGGGAAGCTAAATATCAATTTGACTGCGAGTAAAATAGCAGTAAGTTCTGCAATAAAAGTAGATATGATGGGGGGAAGACTCCTACCACGAATGAAATCGGGAAATATAACACCCAATCCTGTCCCCTCACGGGATTTCAATCCTTCAGTACATACGAGAATCGAGACACTCTGAGAGGAAGCATGTTCTAAAAATAGCAAAGAGCCGCCTGTGAGGAAAGAAAGGCCCTCTCTCAGGAAAGTAAACACACGCTTGCACCCCTGAGAGGAGCCAGGGAGCCATCCTTGGTACACGCACAGGACAAACAAGAAAGGTTGGAATATCCATATCCCCCATGGCAGCCTTCACCCTGTGCCCAAATGGATGTGGATAGCGAGGATACGGCGAAGCAGACACTCCCTCCGGAACAGAGCCAACAAACTCTTCCTGAACTTTAGCAAAGACGATGACACTAAGGACACTAGTTTGAGGCACTCCCTCCTCTTGAGGATATGAGGGAAACAAGGTGGCACCAATACGGAAAAATTCCATAATCAGTAAAGGCAACCTACCACGCAAACCAAGATGGTGACCTGCAATACCTGGCTTGTGAAACGGTAGGACAACAGCCCCCCGCCAAGAAGCAGGAGTGGACGAATCTCTCCAAATTCTATTTATAAGACTCAGGAGGAAGGACACTGCTTCATCATCCAGGTACCTCAGCACTGCATGGGGAATATTATCGACTCCGGAGAAGTGTCATGACAGGGAAAGGGTAGACCAAAGTTTACAACAAGACAAAGGGATGTTGTAAGTCTCTCGCCCCAGAACTGATGTCCAACACCTTAATCTCCTCCACCTCCCTAAGCCTGGCAAAAACCGAAGAACGAGTATCCCTACAGGAGACCTCAGCGGTAGGATAGGGTAGGGAACGCTAGGGCAGGGTAGGCTGGGGTAGGGTAGTGTAGGGCAGAGAAAAGTAGAAGTTAGGATGGGTTGGTTTAGGCTAAAGTAGGACAGAATAGGAGAGGGGTAAAATATTGCCTAGTCCAGGAACGAAAATATATCAGTTATCCATGTAACTAGCGTTTTCTATTTCGGTAGATTATTTTCTTGTCTGCCTAAAGTATCGTGATGTACGAGCAATGAGATTAGATATCGAAACTGTAAGATGCGAATTAGTTACAAAGACGGTATTTTGTTTTGGCTAACGTTACATCGATACGTTCAGCTAAGAGCAACTCGGCAGAACTGAACAGTATATGACGTGCTAGATGAACGCTGTGACCAGAAAATAATATATATGTATATATGTATATATGTATATAATGTATATAATATATATGTATATATACTTCAGTGGAGTAGACTGTGTAGCACCAGTCGAGCAGGGCAGTACTCCCTGAGGTGGATGGAAAGCTGATGACAGGGAGTGCTGGAGCTCCCGTTTCATCAGCCCTCAGGACTAGTCTCCTGACCATCCCCTTTGCTGAACTTTTTCAGTGTCTCAGTTACACAGAGAGTAGGCCAGCATGCTCTCCAGTACAAATTTCTCTATCTATCTTCACCAAACTACATGCACAGTACACACTACACTTCCTATTCAAAATTTACCAAAATGGCGTCAATTCACCTAGCCTCGGAGTCCCCAGAGGGGACCATAAATGCCCCCCGCCATCTGCCCCTCTCCCGGTGACGACTCGAGGTGCCTGGAACCACTGTCTGACTCTCTTCTTCGTCATTTCTGCAACATTCGCGGCCTTTCATCTAACTTTCGCTCTGTTGAGCACCACCTCTCCTCCTCTAAACCTCACCTTCTTTTTTCTAACGGAGACTCAGCTGTCTGAGGCAACTGACAGCAAACCCTTTTCTGTATCCTCCTACTTTCTCTATACTCATTTCAAAGCCAAAGGTGGCTGTTGTGTATACATACGCAACGACTTATCTTGCTCTCGTGTTCCTGAACTTGATTCTTCTGAATTCTCCACTCTCTGGCTTCGGGCTTTTCCTGTCATTCTCTGACTAAATATATCTGTGCTGTTTACTTATCCCCTAATTCTACTGACTATCAAAAATTCTTCGACTATCTTACTTCTACGATGGAACACATTCTGTCCATTTCTCCTTTCTCTGAAATCTCCAAGAATGGAGATTTCAATGTTCACCACCACCTTTGGCTCTCCTCTCCTTTCACGGATCCACCTGGTGAACAAGCCTACATCTTTTCTATCCTTAATGACCTAGAGCAGCTTGTACAGCACCCTACCCGTATCCCTGACTGCCTTGGAGAGAGCTCCAACATACTTGACCTCTTCCTCACAACTAATCCTTCTGCTTACCCTGTTAATCTTTTCTCTCCGTTGGGCTCCTCCGATCACAACCTTATTACCTTAACCTGTCCTATCGCTCCAGTACGGCCTGCGGACCCTCCAGGGAAACGTCGTCTCTGGCATTTTGGAGCTGCGGACTGGGAGGCCCTCAAGCAGTACTTCTTTGATTTTCCCTGGAATGATTATTGCTTCCATGGCCGTGAGCCATCTGAGTGTGCCTTCGCATTACGGAGGTTATTCTCTCGGGCATGGAAGATACATTCCTTTCTCATATCCTTTGACTAACGCAAGAAAGCCTTGGTTTAATCACGCTTGTTCTAATGCTGTCCACAACAAGGAGAAGGCCTACAAAAGGTACCGGAGCCAACCCACCCCTGAATCACATAATCTTTACGTTTCTGCCCGGAATCGTGCTAAGTCTGTTCTTCGCTCTACTAAAAATAATTTCATCCATACTAAATGCTCTCAACTCTCCAACTCGAATTCTTCCCGCTCCTTCTGGCACCTTGCCAAAAATCTTTCTAACAACTTTACCTCATCATCCTTCCCTCCTCTTTTCTACTCTGATGGTTCTGTAGCTATTTCTTCTACTGATAAAGCAGATCTCTTCGCACAGACTTTCTCCTCCAATTCCACCTTAGACGATTCCAGTGCTGTTCCTCCATCATTTCCCCCCTCTGACTTCCTCATGGCTGACATTAAAATTTCTTCAGTTGATGTATTTCCTGCCATTACTGGCCTCAGTACTAACAAGGCATATGGGCCTGATGGGGTCCCTCCTGTTGTTCTCAAAAACTGTGCTTCTGTGCTTACACCCTGCCTAGGCAAACTATTTCGCCTTTGTCTGTCAACTTGTACCTTTCCTTCTTGCTGGAAGTTTGCTCTCATTCAGCCAGTCCCAAAGAAGGGTGACCACTCCCAACCCTCCAACTATCGTCCAATTGCTTTAACGTCCTGTATTTCAAAAGTTTTCGAGTCAATTTCTTAATAAAAAAATTTTAAGGCATCTTTCCTATCACAACCTTCTTTCCGATCGTCAGTATGGGTTCCGTCAGGGACGCTCCACTGGCGATCTTCTCACCTACCTTTCAGACTCCTGGTCATCCTCCTTTCGGGACTTTGGCGAAAGCTTTGCCATTGCACTTGACATCTCAAAGGCTTTCGATCGAGTCTGGCATAAATCTTTAATTTCCAAACTGCCCTCCTACGGTTTCTATCCTTCTATCTGTACCTTCATCGCTAGCTTCCTTTCTGGTCGTTCTATAGCTGCTGTCGTAGACGGCCATCGTTCTTCTCCTAGATCTATCAACAGTGGTGTTCCTCAGGGCTCTGTCCTATCACCAACTCTCTTCCTTTATTCATCAATGATCTTCTAAGCTGTACATCTAACCCTATCCACTCATACGCTGATGACTCCACCCTTCACCTTTCCATTCGGTTCCCGCAACGCCCATCTCAACAGTTACTTCAAGAAACAAGGGATGAGGCTATGGCACACCTAATGTCTGACTTGGCTCATATCTCTGACTGGGGTAAAAATAATATGGTTGTCTTTAATGCTTCTAAGACTCAGTTCTTACACCTATCAACCCGACAAAATCTTCCACAGGTATACCCACTAATGTTTAATAATATTCAGATTAATCCTGCATCATCCTTGAACATGCTTGGGGTTCCATTTACTCGGGACTTATCTTGGAAAGATCATATTACATCTCTTGTAAAATCTGCTTCCAAGAGATTGGGTGTGCTAAGCCGACTCCGCCTCTTTCTTTACTCCTGCACAATTGTTGACTCTATACAGGGGTTTTATCCGCCCTGTGTGGAGTACAACTTCTCATGTGTGGGGAGGCTCCCCACATACAGCTCTTCTCAATAGGGTGGAGTCAAAGGCTTTTTCGTCTCATTAACTCTCCTCCTCTTACTGACTCCCTTCAACCTCTGTCTCTTCGCCGCACTGTTGCATCTTTATCTCTTTTCTATCGCTACTTTAATGGTCACTGCTCCTCTGAACTGTCTGCTTGCATTCCTCCACCTCAACGACGGGCGCGTAGCACCCGTCTGGCAGCAAACTCTCATCCCTTTTCTGTCCAACTCTCTAATGCAAGAGTTAACCGTTACTCCCAGTCTTTCATTCATGCAACAGGTCAGCTCTGGAACTGTCTCCCTCTGTCTGTATTTCCTCCTGCCTATGATCTCCAGTCTTTCAAACGCAGTGTGTCCAGGCATCTCAAAATGATCGGATCTTGAATTTGGCTCTCTATTGTATTTTGTTTTTCTCTTGGAGGGAACTGTTACTGCGGGCTCATGGCCTTTGGTTCCTTCTTCCTCGCATAAAAAAAAAAAAAAAAAAAAAAAGCATACAGTAAGCGATTTTATGTTAACTGAAGAGAAGCCACCACAGCTAATGGGTTAAGTTTACACACACACACACACACACACACACACACACACACACACACACACACACACACACACACACACACACGTTGCGAAAAGTTTCACTGACGAAGTGGGTGGTTACTGTCCCCCTTGAGCAAGGGGACTGGTGTGTGCGTGTGTGGTCACAGCCTTGCCCTTAGATCGGACTATATGAGCTCTCAGCTCCCTTCCGGGAGGGTAAAAGCTGACGATCACGACCATCAAGTGATCCTGACCGACCCGGTGAATTACACACACACACACACACACACACACACACACACACACACACCATTACTTGCAACTGGCTGGCCTATCATACAGCCATATCCTATATTCATGAAGTACAACAAATCTTACATTTATGTAGTATGCAAAAAAAAATGGTTATATAATACAGAACTGGGAAATATGATGATGATGATGATGATGATGATGATGATGATGATGATGATGATGAGGGGAGTAAACAGGGTGAGATGAGGAGAATGAGAGAGATGGATGGACATAACAGTGAATGTATTATGTATATTAACATGACAAATGCCGAAGTAAGCTGGTAAGGGTGAGGTAATATCGAGCCTGACCCTACCGTGACACCATATAATTATTGATTTATCCACCGATAGATCTATCTATCTATCTATAGCCCGACGCCCTAATCCCGCAAAGAGTGGCCGCATACAAAACGCCTCCAAGTCGCTCTGTCACCCACCATTTGACTACCCTCCCCCCAACTCACCTCCCCCTCACATACCTCTCAACTCCATCCCTCCACCTCATCCTCGGTCTACCCCTCCCTCTCCCTCCCTCCACTTCACCTACATACACCCTCTTCATTCTGTCCTTGACCTCCGTGGCAGGCAGACGTGCTTCCCAGAACATAAGAACATAAGAAGAGAGGACAACTGCAGTAGGCCGGTTGGCCCATGCTAGGCAGCTCCTAGAAGAGTAACTGAACTACTAGAATGAGATAAGGATAGCAAAGAAGAAGGCTCTCCCGCTCCTCCAAACCCTCCAGCCGAAGCCGGCTTGATTAAGTCAGAAAGAACACCATGCCGTATAGAAAAACTGGCGTGGACATTTTACAGGAAAGTGTGAAAGGAGAATAGAGACTATCATAGTGTAACCTGAAAAGAGAAAAATTATGAATTAGTATTGGTTATAAGATTTTCTTTATTCTATATCCACCCCTTATTAGTCATATGCTTATCTAGCCTATGCTTGAAACTCTCAATGGAAGAGGCGGCAACTACTTTACTAGGTAGCTTATTCCATTCGTCTACTACTCTATTACCAAACCAGTTTCTACCGATTTCCTTACTGAAACGGAATTTTTCTAGTTTGAAACCATTATTTCTAGTTCTATCCTGTACGCTCACTTTAAGTACCTTGCTAATATCTCCCTTATTTATACCCTTCATTCACTTAAACACCTCAGTTAAGTCTCCCCTTACTGTACGCCTCTCTAGCGAATGCAGACTTAGTCTTTTCAGTCTTCATCACACAGTAATTTAACAACTGAGTTGAAACTGATCGGATGCACTACAAAACCAACGTCCCCTGAAATGGCTAGTGTCATGGCCATGAACGAGGGAAGGAGGCCCCTTAGGTGACAACGAGGAAGAAATAGATATGGATACCGGGTTTACGGAGGTCATCAGTACAAGAGAGAAGAGAAAGAGGATGATACGCGGCAGCGAGAGGGAAGCGAGTGATGAAGAAGAGGACAGAGACAACAAAAAGGTAAAGAATAAGTCGTGTGGGGTAGATGGAGGTGTTACTATACCATGTGATACGGCTGCGACTACACCACGTGGGTCAGGAGCAATGCCTAGCCAGGACCGTGACGAGGCCACCCCAAGGAATAGAGTGAGGCTTCTCTTCCCCACCAACACTGACCTAAATTATCACCAAAAACTACTCTGGACGGTGAAGCTTGGACTTGCATATCGACGGTTCGAGATCCTGTTTAAGGAAGGTAGGCAGAGACCTTACGTCACAGTAGGAAGTCAGGAGGCAGTGGAGATGCTGACCACGACTGGTTTTGAGGGTGTGACACTGCAGGTTCCGGAGGAGAGGCAGAGATGCACCAAGGTTATCGTGTTTAGATATCCCATAATACTATTGTGTGAGGAATTGATCATTTAAAATAATAATGAAACTTTATCTAGCATTAGTAAGGCCACATTTAGACTACGCAGTACAATTTTGGTGTCCTTACTATAGAATGGATATTACTTCGTTAGAAAATGTACAGAGAAGAATGACAAAAATGATACATGACGTCCGGAACCTGTCATATGAAGACAGACTGAAAGGCTAAGTCTGCATTCGCTACAGAGGCGTAGAGTAAGGGGAGACTTAATTGAGGTGTTTAAGTGGATGAAGGGTATAAATAAGGAAGATATCAGCAAGGTACTTAAAGTGAGCATACAGGATAGAACTAGAAATAATGGTTTCAAACTAGAAAAATTCCGTTTCAGTAAGGAAATAGGTAGAAATTGGTTTGGTAATAGAGTAGTAGACGAATGGAATAAGCTACCTAGTAAAGTAGTTGCTGCCTCTTCCATTGAGAGTTTCAAGCATAGGCTAGATAAGCATATGACTAATAAGGGGTGGATATAGAAAAAAGAAAATCTTATAACCAATACTAATTCAAAAAATTTTCTTTTCAGGTTACACTATGATAGTCTCTATTCTCCTTTCACACTTTCCTGTAAAATGTCCACGCCAGTTTTTCTATACGGCGTGGTGTTCTTTCTGACTTTTTCCTGCCGGCTTCGGCTGGAGGGTTTGGAGGGCGGGGGAGAGCCTTCTTCTTTGCTATCCTTATCTCATTCTAGTAGTTCAGTTACTCTTCTAGGAGCTGCCTAGCATGGGCCAACAGGCCTACTGCAGTTATCCTCTCTTCTTATGTTCTTATATTCTTTCCTGTATCCTACCTCCTTTCCCCCTTTCATCTCCTCTTTTTCCCTTTTGCTTTCTTTTCCTTCCCTTTCCTGTTATTTCTCTTTCTCTATCCCCTCTCTCTCATGTATCCCTCTCTGTTCCATTCTCTTTTCCATATACCCCTTAACTTCATCTTTTCTTTCTCCTCTCTGCTCCTTTCCACATTCTTCCTTCCACCTTCCTTGTATTCTTCTCTTTATGTACTCTTTCCTCTATAATTCCTCCTCCTCCTCTTCCTCTCCCCTCCCCCCTCCACACACACACACGCAGGCGCCCCAAAAGTACGGGACGGTACTGTAGGGAAGTACGGTACGGTATGGTATTTTTTTCACCAGTAAGAACGGTGCCAAAGTACGGTACGACATTTCTTTAAGCACGGTACGGTACGAAATTACTTTTTTTTCCGTGCCTTTTCCGTACCCATTGCCGTGCTTAATTATTCCAATGTGACTGTCCACTGTCCAGAATAATCCAGATGACAAATACTGACTTGTAGATAAGATAACCTAATTGTTTCCCTGACCAATGTTTTAAGATATAACCTTATGTTTTAGCGTGTGTGTGTGTGTGTGTGTGTGTGTGTGTGTGTGTGTGTGTGTGTGTGTGTGTATTACAGACTTATAAGGTAATATTTCTGGTCAAGCTATAATGAACATAGAATAGTGTATACTTTTAGATGGGAGACATGTAAGTAATTACGAGAAGCATATGATAATGGTTATTATATACAGTACCACTCGCTCGATGTAGTGCTGCTCTCGGGTGTCTGCGCTTTCCTCTCCTCCATCCTTCTTTCCTTCCATCCTCTTCTGTCTTTCTTTCCTTCAGTCTTTCCTCGTCCTTCTGCCGTCGGGTAACTTTACACTCCCTCTTCCGTCTTTCTTTCCATCATTCTTTCCTCTTCCCTCTACCTGTGGGCGACTTTACACTGAGTGACAAGCCAAATGGTTTCCTGTACACCAGGAAGCCATTTACAGTGCTGGGTGGTAACCATATAACCAAATTTTGGCGCCTGGTGGTTTAGTGGGTAATTATTGCGCTCCAGTCGGACTGAGCTGGCGAAGGTTTATATCCATGGGGTGGTTGGGGTTTATTGCTCATGTAATGCCACTCAGGGATGAGTGAGGCTGGTCACTCTCATCTTAAATGTCAGGACCATCTGCCTAGGCCCGGGCTCCTACGCTCCTCATGGGGCAACGTAGGATTGGGTGATGGATGGATGAATGATATTTCCTAAACTTGGTAAGACAAAAGTACAGTACTACTGCCCAGGGGGCGGATTCTGAAAGCTCAGAAATCCTCGCAAATCCACCATCTTTGGGCGTAAGAGCAACTTTTCACTTAAGTGCATATTCTGGAGACCTAGAAAACGAGCGCAAACCCTATGCGGCGTTGTGACCCGTTGTCAATTCTTCTCATAGAGTTGCGCCATGTGAGGGGCAGCCCTAAGTACATCGTAAGCCTTATAACTCTCCTATTTTTACAAATGTTGTAGCTCAAACATCCCTCAAATCCTGAGAATTAAATCATGCATCAATTAATCCTTAAGTGCATACAACTGTTGCGATTTTTCAAAAAATAATAAGTACAAGTGGCAACAGACCGTTGAAGACGATGCCAGAATACTATAACGGAGCAAGTACTACTTCGACATATGTGGTAAAACTAGCATTGTCTGCCAATATTGCCTTTACTACAAACAGATTATAGCCTATTGATATAATGTTCACAAAAATTCGATTAAACCAGCCAGTGTTAAGAAGAAACTCATCTAAAGTATGGTGATAGCCTACATGACACAATGTCGAAAAAATTATGAATCAGCGCACTTATTTCTTCCTGTGAGAAGTTCACTGCCCTTCTGTACATAATATTTTGCTGGCCTTCCACTGCTTCAATACTGTCTTGGAAATTATGACTGGCGGTGTGGAAACATCGTCTGCTACCACTATGACGTCATACTCCGGTGTACTGTGATTGGTTACTCAGGTTTAAATAGAGAAACCTTCCGCTCCTTGATTGACCAACACTTGCCCTGGCGCAACCTGGTGTTGGTCTTAAGATTGTCGTACAATACTCTCTAGAATACCACTTATCAAAACCTCGTATGCACATCGCAAAAGTTCTCGCAGATTTTCTCGTAATCCAGACACCTCTCAGAATCCGCTACCAGCATCATTTCCAAAGGCACGTCACTGAGATCAGCACCATATTTTAGCACTTGGGTAATAATCTGGTAGGTGGTGGCGACCATCATCCACTCACTTGATGTAGTGATACCTACCTCTTCCTTAGCCTTTATCATTCTTTTTCTGTCTGTCCTCCTCTCTTCCTATTTCTCCCATCTTTCCTGTCACTTCTTATTGCTTTCCTTTCCTTCACAGGTGGCTTTACATTGAGTGACAAGCCAAATGGTTTCCTGTAAGCCAAGAAACCATTTACAACGCTGGGTGGTTACCATATAACCAACCCATACGTGCTGCCTACGTGTCAACAAGTGGGTTGGTGGAGGGTTAGTGCCCCTCCCTGTAAAATAGGTAACTCAAAGTCAAGTGGCCACCCCTTACGGGATTATGGCGTCTGGCAATAGACAGATAGATAGATATTTTTATTATTTGACATTTGTTTTGCTGTGCGTATCTCGTATATTCCTTGTCCACTGTAGGCCTACAGAGTTAAGTGATTAATTTATAGATTGGATTATGCAATAGTATATAAATAATGATTTGGATTAGGTATTTACTGTAGGGCCGGCTGCAGCATTGCTACTTGACCCGTTAAGTGGTTGATTTTTATCATAGTCTGATTTAAACACAATTTTTCACAAAAAATTCTAGTACAATCCAAGTCAGTAATCCTTAATTTTATTTAATCCCATTGCCATATGAATGTAAATCAAATGTTAGGTCAGTTACCTCACACACACACACACACACACACACACACACACACACACACACACACACACACACACACACACACACTTAATATATATAATTTCCACTAACAGCAAAAAACACAAATATAATAAGTGAGTATTGAAACTGGACGAGGAATTGCTTGCAAAAATAATTTATATTATCGATTAATTTTCACAGAAACGTAATGGCAGACGTACAGTACGAAATTAGGTACGAAAGTTCGGAACGAAATTTCATTTTATGGCACCAGTACGGTACGGTTCTTTATGTATGCAACGAAACTACGGTGCGGTATTTTGAAACTATCGGAATTATGATATTTTTTCCGTACCGTACCGTACTGCCTCCCTTGGCGCCCATGAACACATGCATTTCTATAACACCCCCCCCCCATACATCCGTGTGCCACCCTTCAACCACCCTCTACACACACACACACACACACACACACACACACACACACACGTAGGCGCCTATGAACACGCATTTTTAAACCCCCCCCCACATCTGTATGCCACCCTTCATCCCCCCCACACACACACGTACACACACACACACACACACAAGACTATATTGAAATGGGGAGAGTTGGACGGGAAAGGGAGTGGGGAAAGTGAGAGGGGAGTGGGGGGAGTAGGCAGAGTGGACGTGGGAAAGGATTGCAGAAAATGAGAGAGGGTGTGAGGAGTGTGAGAGGGGAATGGGGAGAGTGGGGAGAATGAGAGGGGAGTGGGGAGAGTGGCAGTGGAAGGGGAGTGGGAAGAGACTGCGGAAAATGAGAGAGGAATGTGGAGAGTAGGTCAGTGGGTAGAAAGTAGGTTCAGACGGAGGGTACCACAGCTATAGTGACGTTTGATGACTTTCCTTGGAGCAGCAGAGAGAGAGAGAGAGAGAGAGAGAGAGTGTGTACGTAGTTACTCTTATGCCTGTTCACAATCGTGTGTGTATTAAAAAAAACTGTCATGAAAAAAATCCCTTCTTATGGCCAAGATATAATTTTTTCTGCTAAGGTTTGACCAGCTTTTCTGGATCGAAACGTCTGTGTGATCCCCCTCCCCCCCCTCTCTCTCTCTCTCTCTCTCTCTCTCTCTCTCTCTCACTCCGTCATTGCCTACAGCTAAAGACAAAAACACAGACACATTATATTCACTGCAGTGCTTCTCCCTGCCTCACCCTGGCTCTGCCTCCCTCTCCCTGCTTTTTCCCACCCGTTTCTGCCTCTCCCTGCCAGTCTCTGCCTCACCCTTCCTCAGTGTACGTGTGTGTATTTGTACGTGTGTGAATTTGTGTGTGTGTGTGTGTGTGTGTGTGTGTGTGTGTGTGTGTGTGTGTGTGTGTGTGTAAGTTTGTGTAATTATGTGCCTGTGGGTGTATGTGTCACACCACAATGCACCGCTAGACACCCACTCCACCCCACCACCAAACACCTTCTTCATTTCTTGCCACAGAAAACTTTAATATTCATGGATCATTTTCAAAAATCAAGTTCGAGTATGTTTTACCGTATTGTGATGAAAAAAAAAAAAAACTGCAATATTGGGATCAGATATGAGTACAGAGATGTTTTATATAAAGTGCGAGACTCAGTGGGCAATACGTATGGTGTTAGCTTGGCTGGTGCAGGGCATCTGTGTTACCATGGCAACCTGCCCACCTCACAACACACACACACACACACACACACACACACACACACACACACACACACACACACACACACACACCTCTATCAGCAAGGCCCATCATAGAATACTTATGTTTGTGTATGTGTGTGTGTGTGTGTGTGTGTGTGTCTGGCTATAAGAATATGTGGTTGTGTGGGGTTATGTGTGTGTGTGTGTGTGTGTGTGTGTGTGTGTGTGTGTGTGTGTGTGGTTAGGCATGTGGATGTGTTGTGTGAACGGTGGGGTAAGGGGTGTACGGTTTGATGTGGTTGCGGAGTGTGTGTGTGTGTGTGTGTGTGTGTGTGTGTGTGTGTGTGTGTGTGTGTGTGTGATTATACGAGTATGTCGTTGTGTGTGGTTATGTATGTGTGTGTGTGTGTGTGTGTGTGTGTGTGTGTGTGTGTGTGTGTGTGTGTGTGTGTGTGTGTGTGTGTGTGTGTGTGTGTGTGTGTGTGTGTGTTAGTTCACTACACGTCAAACGACTTTAGTTATACATAAGAAGACGTGCTATTAAAGTTTGGGCACAACTATAATGCAATGTTCTATGAAGTCAACTACACTCATAATAACGCGACGCTTCGTCTCCTCTGTCTGTCTCCTTACCCTGCGTCTGTCTGTCTTCTATCTGTCTGTCTCTGTCTTCCTGTCCCTCTATTGCAAACCACAAACTTCTCAACTCTCCACAACGTCCTAGATTATCATTGTATCACGCAATATATTATTTTTTCATTGTAAATGGCCCAAATTTTCGTCCATTTGCAGCTTACTTCACATGGGTCATTGGCGGAAACGGACAACGCTACGGCTCCCTTTCCATACCACTTTTTTGTGACTTACATTTTCTAGCATTAATCTATTGCTACAACTCAGCATTCAGGTTGGAGGGATGGAAAATTTGGGCCAAGTTAGAGTAAAACGAGTACAGAATTAGCAGAAGCCAAAGAGCATACCTTTGGAGGGTGCAGCGGGAACAAGGCAAGATCGCAGTAAGGAGGACAATGGAGGGAAATCCAGCAAATCCAAGCAACAGCCTACTTAAGTCCTAACACAAGTACGAACTCACGTCCTAACTCAAGCGCTACCTTAAGTCCAAACTCAAGCTCCAACTTAAGTCTCAGCTCAAACGCCAACGTATGTCCCAACCCAAGTGCCAGCCTAAGTCCCAACTCAAGCACCAAACTAAGTCCCAACTCAAGCACCAAACTAAGTCCCAACTCAAGCACCAAACTAAGTCCCAACTCAAGCACCAAACTAAGTTCCAATTCAAGGGCCAACCTACGTACAAAAGTCCCTACTCAAGAGCAAACTTAAGTGCCAACTCAGGTGCAAAACATGGTCCCAACTCAAGTGCCAAATTAAATTCCAACTCAAGCGCCAACTTAAGTACAAACTCAAGAGTAAAGACATAGGAAAAAAATATCTTTAACTTCTGCAGTAAATTTCAAAGCATGGACAAGAAGTATGACGTCTGGAACTGTCTCCCTCTGTCTGTATTTCCTGCTTCCTATGATCTCCAGTCTTTTAAACGCAGTGTGTCCAGGCATCTCGAAATGATCGGATCTTGAATTTGGCTCTCTCTTGTATTTTGTTCTTCTCTTGTAAGGAACAGTTATTGCGGGCTCGTGGCCTTTGGTTCCATCTTCCTCGCATAAAAAAAAAAAAAAAGGTGGAGTAATGAGAGAGAGACGGAGGCGAGTCGGAGGTCGTAGAAACAGGGATGATGATGCTGGAAAAAAAAACTTACGATCTTATTTCTGTCGTAAATGAAGATTTTTTAAAAGAACAAGAAGGAGACGAGGATTAGAAGTACAATTTGAAGTCCCAGGTTCGTCTAAAACGCGAACCTGGTGGACTGCAGGCTGAGGGCGGTATCCTAGTAAGGCTATGAAGCTTACTAACACCTCCTCCTTACCGATTTATTTCTAATTATGCTCCGTTACTATATACTTGTGTGTTATTCATGCAATCTATGTCGATATTGAAAAGACATAAGGAGGAAACCCGGGGATATTAATGAGTGGTTTGGAAGATAAATCGCTAAGGAAGAGGTGTTAGGGAGCCTCCTTACACGACGAGAATACAGGACTGAATCTCTCTCATCTGCAGCCTTCCATAAAGAAATACAGGTAAGCTTGCTGTTCTTTGTGTAAATCCTGTCATAGCAATAACAGGTGCTGGAGAGGAGGGTCTTGGCCTCGTGGCTTCGATAAGACCGCGAGGCTCTGATGCCTGGTCACACAAACGTCCCTCAGTTGCCACCCTATTCCCCAAAAGAGTAATGGTGGACTGTAGCAGAAGGGTAACTTTAGCCAGGTGTTTACTGGGTTCACATTTCAGATGAACTTGAGGCTGTATCAGCTACCAGTACTACTAAGATTTCTCACTGCACGTGGGAGGAAGCCAGTCACATCAGGACATATGGAAGTGAAAAATGGCTGACGAAGAAAGGAAACGAATGAATTAATGAGAGAAGAATAAGAGATGAAGGAATGAATGAGGGAGAGATGAAAGTGAATGAATAGATATGAAAAATAAAAAGGAGCAGGTAAAAGACAAGTCATAAAGAATTGTCAACGCCGTCAGCCTCACTTTGTCAAACACCAAGTTTTCCTGCTTAGGTTCTTGATTTTACTCCCATCTTCAGCTTTATGTTAGGCTTTCCTCTCTCGTCTGCCTTTTATTTTGCTGATCCTATTATACATATGTTTCCTCCTCTGTCATTTTTTTCATTGTACATTTCTTCCTTTCTTTGTCTTTTTTTTTTTTTTTTTTTCAGATTTTACTGTGTATTCCTTGCCTCTTTTGTCACTTTTTTTTTTTTTATTGTATATTATTTTTAACACCACCTGCCTACCTGTCAGCCTGCCAGCCAACTAGATTGCTTTCTTGCCTGCATACTATATATTCCTATATGTTTTGCCTGGCGCTGATGAGAAGCCTGTGCGTGGTGGCGTTGGACACCCTGGGTGGAGCAGCTGCGACATGCATCCGCGAGCCAAACCTCCATATATTTCCCTGCACCTCGCCGTGGGGAGGGTGTGCATGGAGAGTGTTTACCGAAGTGCATGATGGCAACAGAAGATGAGGAAGATACGAGTGATATGTCTGCACGACTAATGTGCCTGAGGGTTCTTCTATCTGAAATGCATGGTGGCTATTGCCAATGGACAGGAGACTCAAAGGGTGAGACAGGCAGTCAGACGGACGGGTAGACAGAGCAGGTTGTTGCTTAACATAGGTTAGTCTAGCTGAGCAGACCCGTCGACCACAATCAGAAACCGCTCCTACAGGACCGTCGTACAGGTACAGTACAGTACATGCAACGTGTAGATATCCGTAACGCCAGTGTGGTAGACAGCTTCTCACAAGAGTCAGACCAAGGCCCTTCTCATGCCCAGGTGCAGGAAACTATGAGTGCACAGTGCCACCACGTGTAGGCTCCTCCTCAGCACCTGGGGACGAAGGCTGACAGGTAATGAAGACAAGAGGGAGGGAGGAAAAGGTGGTGACGGCGGCATTGACAGGGAGGAGAAAGGCTTGGCGTTAACAGTGTGGGTGATGTTCCCGGTAACTAACTAAGCTTTACGACCACACGACACACCATTTATGCCCCTCTCGTTGGCATGGCACACCTCGACACTTCTTCTTAAGCCAATTATTTTGCGTATCACACCTTATTGTTGCTTTAAGTGCTATATTATTATCCGTTTAGTTTGCCTTAGTAACACACGAGGATACTTTGACCCATTAGGCAAGGTATTTAAGGAAGGTTTCAGGATGTATCGTCAGCCAGCACGAACACCACCTTTTGTAAAGTGTTGCCCTGCAGGGAGACAGCCACGGAGGAGGAGGAGGAGGAGGAGGAGGAGGAAGACAACGACGAATACGACGATGATGATAATGATGATGACACGCACGCACGCACATGCACCTGCGTTGACTGGAATATTAATATCCTCCAGTGTTCCGTGTTGTTGGAAGAGGTAGGCTCGGCAGGCAGTGAAGCAGACAGGGAGACAAGAGAAGCATGTAGACGCACGCTGAGACACTTTTGCATGTCCCGTCGCCAGCATATGTTTTTACCAGACGTAAAGGCAAACACACGCACCCTAACACACTCCTGCATGTCCCGTCACTAGAATATGATTTTACAAGACGTAGAGGCAAACACACGCACCTTGACACACTATTGCTACACGATTCTACAAGACGCACAGGCAAGCACACGCACCTTAACACACTCTAGCATGTCTCGTCACCAGAATATGAGATGACAAGGGGCGTAGAAGCATGAAAACATTTTGACACGTGTTTGTATGCACCATTTTAAGTCAGGGGTGTAATTTCTATACAGCTGGTACTGCGTATTGGAAGAAAATGGAGGATCAAATTTACAGCAAGTAATGGAACTATATTAAGCAACAGTCCTCCAACACAATGTCTTTTTTTTTTTTTTTTTTTAGATAGCAATGAAACTTTAAAAAGGACGCGTTATCAAAAAGGCGATCCGTAACATGGACTCTGTAAATGTTAACAAGAATCACAGACGCTAGCTGACAGGAGCACGTGCTTGGCTTCGCGTGTAAACCACAACTGTCAACTCTCTCATCTTCCCTCACACAGACACGCCAGTTGTTACTCGTGCCCTGAGGTTGACTAGCACGAAAAATCTTGCATAAGGATGAAATAAACTGCTAAATCTGTCCTACGTTGTTGCTTTCCTGACTACGTATAGACCACAACAGCCAGTCTCTCTCATCTTCCCTCACAAATACGCCAGATGTTACATTGTGCTCTTAGGTTGTCTGAAGAAAAGCTGCTTAGGGATGGAGAAATAATATAGCTAAATATGTCCAAGACTAATATCCAGTATCACCTAACGTTTGTGCGAGTGGCAGAGTTTAATAGTTATAAGGCATCTCTTGCTATTGCCCATTGTTATGTAAAATATTCTCTCCTTAGTCTCTGCTTGTCCTTTACCCCCCTCCTTCCTTTCCTCCATCTCCCCATCCCTCCCTTTCCCTCCCCCTCCATCTCTCCCTCGGCTTCCACCGCTCTCCATGTCCCCCCCTCCCTCCCCCCTCCTTGCTCTCCCCTTTCACGTCGCTATTTTTGACAGCTGCCCATCTCACCCACGCCGGTATTCGTGACCTGTTTTCCTCTAAGCATCAAGCTCTGTTGGAATCATTCTCTATTGGTTCCTCGATATTTTGGCTACGAAATTCCCTCTGTATATCAGCGTCCTAACAAACCCAGGGCGCCTCTAATATTAAAACAATAATGCTTACCCCTTTCAATCTTATGACGAATTATTCACGCTGTCCCTAAAAGACTTTAGAGACTCTTCGGACTGTAGTTGTTATATATAGTCGTAGTTATAGCCTTCATTAACCCCCTCTATTTGTTTCAGGCTGGGAAGAAGGAACTAATGGCCAGAAGCCGGCAAGCCTTTTACAACAGAAAATTGAAAAGAAAAAAAAAGCCAAAGATGAAGTTAGATAATTTTGAGACATGTAAATTAGAAAATGTCATGCTTTTGAAGGGGTTAACATCATTGCCTAGACTAAGCCTCGTCTTACTACAGGGCAATTTTTTCACTTTATAGAAACACCATAATGGGTTAGTGTCCTTCCTCTGAAAATTAGGAGTATTAACGCCATTACTTAATCTCCATGTTCTTAAGTTTTTAGGCATTTCAAAAGTTTAGGACCCCAAACTGCACCGACAGCTTATATACCCTCTCCGGGAGAAGGTTATAGAGATGAAATTATACTTTTTAACAGTGACACAAGTTTTATTATACTCTAACGTGCTGATAGGTAGAGGTGGCAACAACATCCACTCCTGTAGTGCTGCCTACTTCTTTGTTTCAGTCCTCCTCTTCCTGTATCTTTCATCCTTCCTGTCTATTATTCTACCCACTTCAGGCGAGTGCATCACGTAACAAGCCCAATGGTTCCCTGTTACCCAGAAAACCATATGCAACGCTGAGTGGTAACCATACACCCACATAAGAGGCCGATGTGCAGCAGACTATGGTGCCCCTGCAAGAGAATATCACTTCAAAGCATGGGAAAGTCATGTCTCAAGAATTACTCTACCCGCCACACATGCAATATTCCTCAAATCAGGCCCCCCTTTTATAAGTGACAACAATTGTGTAAGTCTGCATAGGTTAAAGAAAGTGAAAGAACAGTATTGATTTACAAAGTAAATACATTCACACCCAATACACACGTAAAACTACATTAACTGAGAATGACTGTGTAAAGTGTACGGTGTATGACAACTTGTAGTCTACTCCACATAGCTATTTTCATGGCTAAATCCATAGTTATTCTCAATTTCTTCCAAAATATTTCCTGGCCATACCTTACTACTTTCTTCTACTAACTTTGTTCACTTATCCTTTATTTCCTATGTCCTTAGCAATTTCTTATATCTTCCACTTTATATCCCACCACACTTTCTATATTCTCCACATTTTTTCCATATCCATACAACTTAATGGGTTCACAAGGATTTTTATGGCCACACGTTAGTCAAATTTCACTGCACTATAGGCGCCTTGCTCAGCCTTCTCTGCTCCCACAAACTGCTGCTGTCTGCGGCTGCGGTAGGCCTCTTGCTGAGATGGTACTTAACATCGATAGTCTGGAATTCTTGAAGTAGACGGTATGAGAGGGGCGAGAGAGAGTGAAATGAGGCGGGGATGTGTGTCCGTGAGTGCTGTGTGCCGGCTACTGCTTTTACCGAGACCTCTCACCCATCCAGGTCACGTTGGTTTTGCAGTGACATCATCGTCCACTCACCAGTCTTCTCAACTCGACTGAGCAGCCACGGCACATGTGGAGTTTAAAGCATTATTAATACACTTTGGTAAAATGTAATGTGTAATGTGTTTCAGACATTCAGCCACTCATTCCTCTCAGCCATACTCATTCCTCTTAATTACGAGATAAGTGGAATATGAATGAAAACTGAGGAAAACTTTCTATTCGATCCCAGACGAAGCAATGATAAGCAATTAAATCTTGTAAACATTGAACGAAACATACACTGAATGAAGAAACCACTTGTTGGACGACGTAAGAATGAATTAGCTTAGTTCTGCACAAATAATACGCTAATTTTTAGAAATTTAATGTCATGACTTAGTCAAGACGAACCACCTTGCAGGGGCGGTTGCTTGGCTCCAGTTGTAGTCTGCTCAGCTAGACACTGCGGGTTTAAACCAATACTTGTTAACGATTTTTTCTCGTCAAGAGGAGTTAAACGACTTTTTTAACCCTTCCAGAGCGACACTTGATCGAACCATAAAAGATTTAATTGACCAAAACCCTATTCAGTCCGAGCTGACTGATGGGAAAAAAGGCAGACTAATACTGCAGGTACCAAAACAATGGAGGCAGTAATTAAGTGTAGTGAAGAGTCAACATTGTGCCAGCCACCGACCCAATATGGTGGACAGAATGTGGATATGGGGGTCAGAGGGTCAGGGTGTAGGAGAGAATATGGTGGATAAATGCTGGTAGAACAGAAATTGATCATTACTTAAAACACACACACACACACACACACTAAGGTTCACTGTCAAAACAGACCAACAACAGTACAACATGAACTGAACAAGCTATCAAAGGCTAGCCACGAAAAAAGTGACGGTAAATACATAACTAATAAAATGAAAAAGTGAAGCAAGTGACGAACACAGGTCACTTTTCAATATAACCACACCAATTTCCCTCACGATTTCTTTATTTTCGTCAATACCTTGATGTAAAAGTACCTATAAATCTAACTAACCCCGTTGTCAGTCCTTAATCTTGCAGTTTAAAGCCACTGCTCCACGATATGGAAAAATACAGGGGACAAGGGAAGGGGCTATGCTGCACCGCGCCTCTCATCACTACTAGTCAGTTCCCACCAAACCGTACCCACTCCCTGGATGACCTACCCCACTCGTCGTTATTGCTACAGCCCAGCACTTTCCTACGAACAACCCCCAAAACAAAAACCACCTCCCTCTATATGTGGCTGTCGTAACAATGATTAATATATACATAAACATTTCAGCTGTACACATGAATTAAATGCAGATTTACAAATATTCAACCACCAGTGTCACTCAGATCACTCCTATCACCTATTCTTAAAACTATCACTATCAAATTTAAGTCCAAAATAAAGCTGTACAAGTAGTAAATATAGAACATACCTCCATAAATGGTTAATATCCGACTACCACCTTCCCACTAGATACATCAAGCTTTAGTTCAACGGCTGGATCCACTGTCGATGTCCTCTAACATCAGTCACTAATTTATCCAACTTACTCCCTCACGTATGGACTCTGGTCTAGCGCCGTGCAAGGTTATTCACGTCCCATTGCTCCTGGTTAACTAACTAATTTCATGCAGGTATATTTCACTTCGACTCTGAATGAAGCACCACAGCTTCACGAAAGCATGAATATCAGTATGAAGTACTCGACTCCACGGAGGAGAAAAGATACGGAGTAACGACTCAACGTTAAAACTGCGAGGCCATTACCTTCACGCCATCTAGTGCACAAGCGAGATAAGGGAGAACGGGATATAAGAGAACGGTTACGGGGTAGACTATGTTTAGATTATGAATCGGGAATATATAAGCCTTCCACGTGACACTAAGTTAGTCTTAAATAATTATATTGTGCATGAGCATCCTTCACCATTGATAACATGAGGCTGGTGAATAGTGTCCCATATAACGTATTTTGAGACAAAGATTCATTCCAGTGATAAAAGTCTTTGATCCGGAATATAATGGATGTATTAATGGAACGCTCTGGTAAAAATTACAGCTATAAACTCATTCTACAACTCCCTAGCACCTCTTCCTTAGCTATTTATTTTGCTTGTTACACCTTGCTCTCCTACTGCGCTGTATAAATACTTCAAGCTTTACCATAATCTG
>NW_027643738.1:75000-85000 GCF_032717465.1 Coenobita brevimanus | reverse complement strand
ACCAAGGCCGATACATGGAAGCAGGTTGGAGCCTTTGTAAACGACACAAAACGAAAAGAAAAAATGAAACGAAATGATTATCGTATTTATTGCCCATTCTCCATCATCACTGCTGAGATATAACAATAGATTAAAGCTGGAATACGATGCTAGTCACGTAGAAGTGCTATGTAAGTGGAGCCGAAGCATTGCCTTATTCTGCCACTTAGCTACGTGAAATAAACTCTCATATGATGCTAGTCACGAAGAAGTGCTTTGCCAAAAACAGCTTCCATGTCATCTTGTCCTTCAGCATCAGTCTGTCTTCCCTCCTGCTCACACTTTCCTCTTTCTTCTCACCACCACATCCCTCCACCTCTTCCTCGGCCTCCCTCTCCCTTTCTCACGCTGCACCTCGCTCACATACACTCTCCTAGTCAGTCTCTCAATCTCCATTATCTCCACATGGCCAAATGATCTCAGGGTACTTCTCCCAACACTTTCAATCACATCCACATCAATACCACAACGCTCCCTCACTTCCTCATATGTTCGTCTGTCTCTCCACGTAACTCCACATCCACATTAACACCATAACTCTCCTTTACTTCCTCGTTTGTCTGTCTGTCTCTCCATGCAGCTCCAAATCCACATCAACACCACTACAACCTTCCACTTCCTCATTGTCTCTCTATCTCTGTTAACTCCCCATCCACATCAACACCACAACGCTCCTTTACTTCTTCATTTGTCTGGCTGCCTCCCCACGTAACTCCACATCCACATCAACACAACGCTTTTTCACCTTCTCATTTGTCTGTTTGTCTCTCCACGCAACTCTACATCCACATCAACAAAACAACGCTCCTTTACTTCCTCATTTGTCTGTCTGTCTCTTCACGTAACTCCACATCCACATCAACACCACAACGCTCCTTTACTTCCTTATTTGTCTCAGCGTAACCGTAAAATACACAATGAAAGAAAACGTAATTTTTGAACAAATGTTATGGTATACTCGTGTATTATGAGTATAGCAGGTGTACTATGAATCATGAAATAAGACATATCCTGATTGGTGTGTATTGAAGTTAAATGATTAAAATACCCAAATAAATCTTCAGTAAATGCTAAAATGTAACTAATTAAGCGACATAAAGACATAAGTTTATCTACACACGACAAATAATAGTGTCTAACCATGTACCTAATACATTCGATAGTCTATCCCTGCACGATAAAAGAGTGTATGTGAGTGAAGTGAAGGAGGGGAGAGGAGGGGGAGATCGAGGATGAGATAGAGGGATGGAGTAGAGAGGTGTATGAGAGAGGGAGGTGTAAGTTGGGGGGATGGAGAGTGAGAGGCTAAGCACGAATTGATTACATCCGTTTATAATTTCTAATCGTGAAGTGATGCTGGCCATCATACTATGCCAAACTCATTCACTGTTCACCTACACACGATTTGCGGCGAGAATTGCTTTTGTCGTTCCTGAACACTTTTAATATGATCGCAAGTGTTTAGCATTTGCCTCGTTAATAATTTGCCAAGTAATAAGGCAGCAGAAAGTGAGATGTGTGAACATTAGGGTTAGGGTTGCGAGAAGCAGACCGAAGAAAGCCTGGGGCGAGGTCAATGAGTGTGACCTCAGGGATAACGGACTGGATAGAAAGACTGCCAGAGATCAAGCATCATGGAGAGCCGCCATTATGTGACCAAGGCCGATGCATGCAAGCAGGATGGAGCCTTTATAAACGAAACGAGACGAAAAACGAAGCTATGATAGCACCGTACAGCTGGCCTGGACATGGCACTTATACTGTAGATGCCACACAGCAATAAAAGTGATTTTGTTCCCACCAAACAACACCAGTCTGATGTAGCCATTCAGTCAGGAGATCATTCCAACACACTTCTCACTTTCTACACCCATCTGTCATTCCCCATCCTCCTCAAATACCCAAACCATCTCAGTCTACCCCTCCTCATCACAATACCAGTACATTCCAGGGTGTTTACTGTGCACGGCCATGTAAGGCAATGCACACACGGGGCTGGAGGTGGCTTGGTTGAACACAGAGGACTGGAGTGACCTAGAGGTTCACCTACCACCACAGCAGGGGGTCAGTGCTCATGTTACTACACTCCAGCCATTCTGGAAGTGTTGCCACTGAGAGAATATGATAATAAACATAGCGTCAGTAAGGGGCTGTGTCTGGCAGCCATCAAACGAGGGTGACGCTAAGTACCCGTGCACACGTCAGTCCTGGCAACACCCTTCACTGGTGCATTTAGGGTACCAGTGCAAGGGGCCAAAAGAACACCGGGGCAAGGTTTGTCATGAGGAGTGGCATTATTTGGTGATGTCATGAGGAGTGGCATTATTTGGTGATGTCATGAGGAGTGGCATTATTTGGTGATGTCATGAGGAGTGGCATTATTTGGTGATGTCATGAGGAGTGGCATTATTTGGCTCCTCCACAGCACCAAGACATGTCACTCAACAAAGCCAAACAGGAGATGGAGCACGAGGAACCTGCCGAACTCAGTGTAAACATGAGAAGGCCAAAGACACAACACATACGGTAATGACGAGACCAACACAGCGGCAACTGAGCAAAATATTGGAGGTGACCGACTACTTCAAGGATTAATAGATATGATTTCAAGGTGGCGACCATCATCCACTCACTTGATGTAGTGCTGCCTACTTCTTCCTTCACCTTTATCAGTCTATTCCCATGTCTGCCCTCCTCGTTCCCTATTTCTCACCATCATCCACTCACTTGATGTAGTGCTGCCTACTTCTTTCTTCACCTTTATCATTCTCTTTTTGTGTCTGTCCTCCTCTCTTCCTATTTCTCCTATCTTTCCTGTCACTTTTTATTACTCGTCTTTCCTTTACAGGTGGCTTTACATTGAGTGACAAGCCTAATGGTTTCCTGTAAGCCAGGAAACCATTTACAACGCTGGGTGGTAACCATATAACCAACCCATACGTGTTCCCTTCGTGTCAACAAGTGGGTTCGTGGAGGGTTAGTGCCCCTCCCTGTAAAACAACAAACTCAAAGACAAATGGCCACCCCTTACGGGATTATAGGGTCTGGCGGTAGATAGATAGATAGATAGACAGCCATGGGATTATGAAGTCTGGCGATAGATAGATATAGTAGATACTGGATTATGGTGTCTGGCAATAGATAGATAGATAGACGGATAGATACGGGATTATGGCGTCTGGTGATTGATAGATAGATAGATAGATATGGGATTAAGGCGTCTGGCGATATATAGATAGATAGATAGATACGGGATTATAACGTCTGGCGATAGATAAATGCAGTAGATACTGGATTATGGTGTCTGGCAATAGATAGATAGATGGACAGATTCGGGATTATGGCGTCTGGCGATAGATAGATAAATAGATAGATACGGTATTATAGCGACTGGAGATAAATAGATAGAACGAATAACTATCTAGCTATCTATCTATTGCCAGACGCCTCAATCCTGCAAGGAGTGGCCACAAACAAATCGCCTCCATGTCGCCCTGTCCCCCGTAATTTCAGTCCTACTCCCAGCTCACACCCCTCTCTCTCATATACCTCTCCACTCCATCCTTTCATCTCATCCTTGGCCTCCCCCTCCCTCTCTCCCACTCCACCTCACTCATATACACTCTCCTCGTCAGTCTTTCACCCTCCATCCTCTCCACATGGCCAAACCACCTCAGTGTGTTTCTCCTAACGCTTCCTATCACATCCACATCCACACCACAACGCTCCTTCACTCCCTCATTTCTCAGTCTGTCTCTCCATGTAACTCCACATCCACCTCACTCACATACATTCTCTTCGTCAGTCTCTCAGTCTCCATCCTCTCCACATGACCAAACCACCTCAGTGTGTTTCTCCTAACGTGTCCTATCACATCCACATCCACACCACAACGCTCCTTTTCTTCCTCATTTGTCAGTTTCTCTCCATATAACTCCACATGTTCCTCTCATTTTTTTTTCATGCAAGGAAGAAGGAACCAAAGGCCAGGAGCCTGCAAATCGTTCCTTCCAAGAAAAAGAAAAATACAAAGGAGAGCCAAATCCAAGATCCGTTTTTTTCGAGATGCCTGGACACACTGCTTTAGAAAGACTGGAGATCATAGGAAGTAGGAAATACAGACAGAGGGAGACAGTTCCAGAGTTGACCTGTTGCATAAATGAAGGACTGCCCAAAGGATCCTTGTGAGATATACCACCTTCCCCTCCCTCTATAAAACAACGATAATAAATACAAGGAAATTATAGTATATGTAAAGACAGCGAGGAAAACTATTTAGTATGTGTTTGTTTATGTAGATGCATTTCTGATGGATTGATTAGTCTATAGGAAGTTGTTACATAAGAAGATGGAAGGTGAGCGGTTCTTCACATCCCTATCTATCTGTCTATCTATTGCCAGACGCCTTAATTCCGTAAGGGGTGGCCACAAACAAATTGCCTCCATGTCCCCCTGTCCCCCGCCATTTCATTGCCCTGCTCCCAGCTCACACCCCCCTCTTTCATTTACCTAACTCCAGCCCTCCACCTCATCCTCGGTCTCCCCCTCCCTCTCCCTCCCTCCATTTCACTTACATGCATCGTCTTAGTCTTTTATTCTCCAGTTTCTCAACGTGTCCAATAAGGCTTAAAGATACAGTAATACACAACTCTGTACGCTAAGTGTTATGCACAGCTTTGTTTTACTGTTTACATAGAACTATTCCTACTTGTTTTTATATATTTGCTTTAGAACCCAATGTGTCATACAGTGAACTACGCTATGTTGTAGTTTCCTGCCTCTTAACACTATCTTGGAGGGCGCGGGCTATGGCATTATCCCCAGCTGACCCCCCCCCCTCCTCTCCTCGGCTCTAAATGGGTAGCGTGTAATTTTTCCCACGTGCAGGTCCGTCGCTTATTTGTTTTTCCACATTAGCAGACGATTTCCACGGAGCGGCAACCCTGTCAGCCTGTCTGTCTCTCCACGTAGCTCCACATTCCTCTCAGATAACTTATTTCCACACCACTTTTCACACTAATAAAGATGATTTGGCTCAACTGAAAGAACAGGCAGTATCAAAGAACTGATGAACAATATCCTGCCTCACCTTTGTTCATCTCGGCAAGATGGGCAAGCTGTTTAAACACTATCAACACTGAGAATAGACACACAGCTCGAGCGTCCTTCCCCTCTCACGGTTAGAGGGTGACTGACGGGATTCGAAGCTCCTCCTTCTTTTTTTTTTCTTTTTAATGCAAGAAAGAAGGAATCAAAGGCCAGGAGCCCGCAAACCGTTCCTTCCAAGAAAAAAACAAAAACGATACAAAAGAGAGCCAAATTCACGATCCGTTTATTTCGAGATGCCTGGACACACTGCGTCTGAAACACTGGAGATCATAGGGAGCAGGGAATACAGACAGAGGGAGACAGTTCCAGAGTTGACCTGTTGCATAAATGAAGGACTGGAAGTAACGGTTAACTCTTGCATTAGAGAGCTGGACAGAAAAGGGATGAGAGTTTGTTGTTAGACGGGTGCTACGCACCCGTCGTAGAGGTGGAGGGATGCAAGCAGACAGGTCAGAGGAGCAGTGACCATTGAAGTAGCGATAGAACAGAGATAAAGATGCTACAGTGCGGCGAAGAGACAGAGGTTGAAGGGAGCCAGTAAGAGGAGGAGAGTTTATGAGACGAAAAGCCTTTGACTCTACCCTACTGAGCAGAGCTGTATGTGGGGAGCCTCCCCGCACATGAGAGTTGTACTCCACACAGGGGCGAATAAAATTGAACTCTAGTTCGAAATAAAATGCTTGTTTTTATTATGCTGATTAATATTTATCTTTAATATTAATCCTTTCTATATATCTGTCTATGGACGCCTTCATCGGGTAAGGAGTGGCCACAAACAAATCGTCTCCATGTTGCCCTGTCCCCTGCCATGTCGCTACCCTCCCCCAACTTACACCCCCCTCTCATACACCTCTCTCCTCCATCCCTCCATCTCTTCCTCGATCTCCCCCTCCCTCTCCCCCCTCCACCTCACCCACATACACGCTCCTAGTTAGTCTCTCACCCTCCATACTCCCAACGCTAATCTAGTCGTCTGGGTTGATGATGTTCACCTGAAATACATTTTTATTTATCCTTTTTACTAGCAAGCATCCCAACCCCGACCATCGTGGTGGTGGTGGTGGTGGTGGTGGTGGTGGCAGCAGTAGTAGATGTAGCAGCAGCAGCAGTAGTTGTAGCAGTAGTAGTTGTAGCAGTAGTAGTAAGAACAGGTAATGTCAACCTGCTATCCAGCCTGCTGTCTAGCGTGTCTGTTGCTTAGTCTGCTCGCCTGCCTGCCTATCAGCCTGTCTACCTACCAGCCTCCGTCTACCTGCCAGCCTCCCTATTGCCAGCCTACCTAGCTGCCTGCCTGCCTACCTGCCTACCTATCTGCCAGCCTGCCTATCTGCTTACCAACCCGCTTTTTTTTTTTTTTCAATATCAACAAGACACTTAAATCTTCAGTGGAAACCATCAGTACATTAATAATTTATATTCAAACTCCAGCATTGGCACAGAGAGAGAGAGAGAGAGAGAGAGAGAGAGAGAGACAGTCACCCCCGAGAACTACGATCAAAACACACGTAGCAGTTAACCGAGTGCCTTTCAGGCGGAGCAATATGGCTGCCGCGGCTGTGTTTACACTGGCTCAGCCAATCAGCGTCCGCCTCCCTCTGCCCTTAGCACCAGCCGCCCTCTGATTGGCTGGCAGCAGTGAGGCCAGGCAGGAGGCAGGGAAGGGAGATGGAAGGAGAGTATAATAATAATAATAATAATAATAATAATCTATCTATCTATCTATAGCCCGACGCCCTAATCCCGCAAAGGGTGGCCGCAGACAAAACGCCTCCAAGTCGCTCTGTCATCCACCATTTGACTACCCTCCCCCCACCTCACCCCCCCTCCCTCATATACCTCTCAACTCCATCCCTCCAACTCATCTTCGGTCTACTCCTCCCTCTCCCTCCCTCCACCTCACCTACATACACCCTCTTGGTCAGTCTTTCATTCTCCATTCTCTCCACATGTCCAAACCACCTCAGTGTATTTCTCCTAATCTTCTCAACCACATCCACATCCACCCCACAACGTTACTTCACTAATAATAATAATGATGATGATGATAATAATAATAATAATAATAATAATAATAATGATAATAATGTTTATTTCCACAAACAGTGGTTATTCGCATAGCAATATAAGTTATGTATACAATAACAGTACAAAGTATAGACGTGAAGATTATACACTGTAGATGTATAAGTGTCTGGCAGTATAATACAAAGGTATATAACTGTACAATTAGCAATATACTGTGTGTACATTTTCTATTTTAAATTGTTGGGTTTGGTAATTACTACATCATATTTTTGCCTCATATATTACTGTTTATTATTGTTTAGCGTTATACAGTAAGATTATTGACGGTGTTTAGTAAGTGACTTAAGTGTAATTGTGAAAGTGTATAAACTGTGTAATTCCTTGACATTTTCTGGCAGGTGGTTGCATATCTTTGGCCGTGTTACTGCTAAGGATCTTGCACCTGAGTCGCTATTAACCTTAGCAACGAACAGATTATTGTTTGGTGTAGTAATACTTTGTGTCATGTTGTGTACCGATGGAAAAGACAGGAGACAGTCAGGGTAGAGATTAGCTGGCTATTGGAAGACTGTGACAGCGATGGAAAAGACAGGAGACAGTGACAGCGATGGAAAAGACAGGAGACAGTCAGGGTAGAGATTAGCTGGATATTGGAAGACTGTGACAGCGATGGAAAAGACAGGAGACAGTCAGGGTAGAGATTAGCTGGATATTGGAAGACTGTGACAGCGATGGAAAAGACAGGAGACAGTCAGGGTAGAGATTAGCTGGATATTGGAAGACTGTGACGGCGATGGAAAAGACAGGAGACAGTCAGGGTAGAGATTAGCTGGATATTGGACGACTGTGCCAGCTGTGTTAAACTTTATCTTGTTTGGTGTGTTTAGCCATTACAGTTGTGTTAACATTGCAGTGACATGGTACAGCACATGGTACAGTACAGTACATGGTACAGTACAGTACGGTACATGGTACAGTACAGTACATGGTACAGTACAGTACATGGTACAGTACAGTACATGGTCACACTTCCTGGCTTTTCCATCGACAACTTTAGCAGCAAAATTGTGTAGTTTCTGTACACGTGAAAGTTGAGATTTCCTGCAGTGCCACATATTACACTGCCGTAGTATACTTAGTGCCAGTGCCTGCAGTGCCACATATTACACTGCCGTAGTATACTTAGTGCCAGTGCCTGCAGTGCCACATACTTAGTGCCAGTGCCTGCACTATGATGTGTCGAGTGTCTTTGTCAAAGCCATCTTTTATCCTGTTAATATATATTAATATGACCAGTACTCTTTTGCTAAGTTCATTTACATGCTTATCAAAGGTCATGTAGCAGTCCATATATACCTAATTTTTTTACATAGTGCTGGCTTGAACTGCTGTGTCTCCAAATCGTACAGTAGTGTTAGGTGGTATTAGTGAGATCATTGGCCTGCACCCTAGAACATACATTGCGTTTTAGTGGTATTTAGATGAAGACCGTTGTTAAGAAAATATTCCCTGGCCATACTCAAGGTTTCCTCTGATTTGTGCAGTATATCCTGGAGAGAATCTAGTTTGCCACTGTGAAGAAACTGAGTGTCATCAGCATATTGCACTAACACACACTCGTTAAGATTTGCTGAGAGATCGTTGACATATATACTGAATGGCATAGGGCCAAGAATTGAGCCTTGGGGTACCCCATAAATGACATTGATTTGGAGGATTTGGTGTTTTGGATGTGAACAGACTGTGTTCTATTATTAAGGCAGCTGTCAAACCAGAAGTTATCAACACTGCCTTTACTGAATGAGAATTTGGTGTTTCGGATGCAGATTGTGTTCTATTATTAAGGCAGCTGTCAAAGTAGAAGTGATCAACACTGCCTTTACTGAGTTTATTGGGAAGAATGGAATGGCTGACACTATCGAAAGCTTTTGATAGATCACAGAGGGTTAAAAGTGATATGTGTGTATTATCCATGTTATGGTGATATTATCAGTGATAACTGTAATG
This sequence comes from Coenobita brevimanus, assembly GCF_032717465.1. NCBI lineage: Eukaryota > Metazoa > Arthropoda > Malacostraca > Decapoda > Coenobitidae > Coenobita > Coenobita brevimanus. Next base: position 75,820 of record NW_027643738.1, on the reverse strand, counting down.
CTGTATTTGTGGATAGCTTAGCACGGAAACTATGCTGGGTTTGTGAGAGAAGTTGGTTTGATTCAAGAAATGTTATTAGTTGAGTTGAGACGATTTTTCAATAATTTTAGGAAAAAAACAGGTAGCAGTAAAATTGGTGGGTAATTGCCCACGACTTGAGTGTGCCCATTTTTATATAAAGGCGTGACTATAGCATTCTGCCAAGCAGTAGGGAAGACGCCCGTAACAACTGAAGAATTTATGTGGGTTAAATACAATGCCAGTAGGAAGAGGGAAGCCTTAATAAAACGAAGTGAAATATTGTTTTTATGTGTCCGACTCTGGGCATAGGCTTCACAGCCTGCTATCAAGGCCCAGCAGTCCTCCTACATACCATACACCTCTACATGTCACCACTTCGGCGCTAACACCCACCGTCCATATTGAATACATGCTAGGGCTGTCTCATACAGGACTGGTGTATTGGTATTAGCGGGGGTATTTTTACGACATGTCGGCGGGTCTTCTGGTAGATCAGTAAAGCCTGATTTAATGAAATTCAAATCCTTAAACTGTTCCTGCCCCAGCCGGGATTCGAACCTGGGTCCGGTGGGACTGCAGGCCACCTCTCTACCGATTGAGCGTTTGAGCCATAAGATTTAGTATTTTGTCAATGTTTAATTGTTAATATTACAGTGTTAACATCAACAGTGTCTGGTGGGAATTGTGTCCTGCTGCCTGTGTTATTACCAGTCACAGGTCTGGCAGATGCAGGATTTATGGTGGTACATGCTTGCAAGAACTGTGTAGTTTCAAAAGTTCTTTTACCTACGTTTACGAA
>NW_027643738.1:67500-70000 GCF_032717465.1 Coenobita brevimanus | reverse complement strand
TCTACACCATAATAGAAAAGCATAAGGAACTGATATGGTTCTGCCAAGTTTGCAAACCAAAAATAAGAAATAATATGATGAAACTATGCAACATGGACAAGCAGAATGAAGAGCTGGTAGCAAAATTAAATGAATTAAACATGTAGCTGGATAACATCAAGGGTGGAATTACGAGAGAGGTAACTCAGCAGTTTAGAAACAACTTGCCGGTGAGTGACGATGATATTGTTGAGAAGGTAACAGAGAGAGTACTAGAACATATGAAAGAAGAAGAAGATAAAGCTAGAAGGAAAAACAACATAGTGATGTATAATGTCCCAGAGTCAGAAAGTGAAAGGTATATAGAGCGAGTGAATGAAGACACAGCTATGTGTTGTGATATATTTGAGAACTCTCTAGGATTAGATAAGGAGGAGTTTGCTATCACTAAGGTCATAAGGATAGGAAAGCCCAGAAGAGAGGGCAATAACAGAAATAGGCCTGTATTGGTGCAACTAGCTGATGTGAAAGAGAAATGGGCAATAGTAAAGAGGGCCAAAAATCTGAAAGATGAAAGTGACCCGGCAAAGAAAAGAATTGGAATTTCACCTGATCTGACGGAGAAAGAAAGGCAGGTTGAAAAAAGACTGAGGCAAGAGTTAAATGAGAGAAAAGCTAACGGAGAAACAGGATTATATATAAAAAACGGAAGATTGTGCAAAGTAAGAGAGGACAGAGGAAGAGAAAATTAGAACCATACAATGATACAGTACAGAAGGATGAACTAAGAAAAAAAGAAGAAGGATATGGGGTAACATTTAAGTTAATTAATATACAGGGGTTAAGTAGACATAAGGTAGTAGAGGTACAGCAACTCATATCAGAGAGTCAAGATATTGTATGCCTGACAGAAACACAGCAAAAATATAATACAATTGACCTAGATAATAACATAATGAAGCATGAAAGCATGAGAGAAATAAAGGACAAAAAAGGAGGAGGTATAATGGTGCTGTATAAACAAAACAGTAACATTACTCTAAGAAAAGACACTCTGAAAAATAAGGATGTACTTGTACTAAAAGGAAAAATATTAGATCTAAGCATAAGAATAATTATAGTATACTTTTCTGTAATTAGGACACAAGAAGACAGAACTAGAAATTTCTCAATGAAACAAGAGATTGAGAAAAGTATGAATGAGGCAGAGGATGGGGCTCTAATAGTCATGGCAGACTTCAATGGGCATACAGGTATGTTAGGTCACCAGCAGCTTGACATGAATGGAAAAATAATCCTGGACGGGATAAATGAATATAAATTAATCTTGCTTAACGGTGACAATAACTGTTCAGGTATTTACACGTGGGCTAGAAATAATCAGTGTAGTGTAATTGATTACATACTTGTCAATGGGAAAATGTACAACTACTTCCAGACCATGAATATAGACGAGAAACAAGAAACTATAGATATCACTGATCATAATCTGATATGTGCAAGGTTTATAATAAAAAGAGAAAGGCAAAACTTCAACAAACAAGGAAAGTGGGAAACAGTGGAGTATTATAGGACAGATGAGATATCACTACAACAGTATGCAAATAGAGTGGAAGAAAAACTGAATGAAGTCAGAGTTACCAATATAACACAGATGAATACATTAATAGAAGAAGCTGCCAGCGAAACACTAAAAACAAGATATAGAAGAAAGGTAATTGAAAGGGAAAATAAAATAAGGGAGCCTGTTTGGATGAACAATGAAATAAGAAAGGAAATAAAAGAGAGGAAAAGATTGAATAGGCAAAAAAGAAACATACAAAATCAGGATGAAAGAGACAGAATATATGAGCTCTATAGGGAACAAAAACAGAAGGTGCAAATCCTCATTAGAAAGGAGATGTTTAAACATGAACAAAAGCTCACAAAAGAAATAAAAGAAAGCAATGAAAAGGGTAAACAATTGTGGGAGGCTGTTAATAAACTAAGAGGTATAGACAAAAAATTAGACAAGTTAGCAATATACAGCAAAGAAGGTAACAAACTAAATGATATACAGGCTAGTGAGGAAATAATAAAATTTTGGGACAAAATCTATAAAAAGCATGAAATAAATGAAGCATGGAATAGTGACACAAGGCAAGAATACATTAACAAGCTGGACTTAGAAAGTAATCTGAATGTAATGAATATAGATATACCAATAGGACACAATATAGAGAGAACATATGAATTCCCTCCTAGTATAAGAGAACATATGGACATGTGCTGCAAAGTACAAAGCAAAATAAAACCCATGGAATATCCAAATATTACGCAAGACCAAGTAAAACATTGCATACAAAAGCTAAAAAACAGAAAAGCCCCAGGACCAGATCAAAGAAGCCTGAACTCTACAAAGTCCTGATAAAAAGTGAGCAGTGTATAGAAAGCCTTACAAACTGCTTTCAGCACATTATAGATGATGGGACAGAAGTTAAGGAATGGGTATGGTCAAATACAAAAATGATAGAGAAAACAA